>NW_019384338.1:707304-755850 GCF_000671375.1 Centruroides sculpturatus | reverse complement strand
CAAGAAATATTCAAAATATATAAACTATCTTTATTCTCATTTTCTGACATTACACGAATAATTTAAATAGAGCTTTATTGATATATTTTATTCTATTGTACTGAATAAATTAAGGATTTAAAAAAAAAGAAAAACATTTAAAGTTTTTTTTAAATAAAGTTGTTTAATTTACTTAATAACTTAATTAAATTAAGTTATTAAGTAAATTTAATTAATAATTAACTTGTTTAATTGTATTTAAAATTTTATTATAATTTATTTAAAAAGTAGTGTAAACAAATAAAATTAAAATTTATAATTACACATTTTTACAATCATGCAAAGGTTTTAGCATTGAAATATCACAAGCATTATGAGATAATGGAAATGAGTTTTGTCAAGACTAAACCTGTTATATTGTATGATGAATCTTATAATAATAATAATCGCAAAGCAAAGGTTAGGGGTCGAAAGCTAAAATTTGGTATACAGTTAGGATATGTCATGAGAACATACACTAAGAAGGGATTTTTCGAAATTTCCACTGCGGGGGAAGAGAGAGGGTTAAGAATTACCCTGAAGAACTCTGCTTCTACTGTACTATTTTAAATGTCTTTTTTGCATTTATGCAGAAAATTGAACATGTTTTTAGACCCTTCTAAAAATTCTCAACAATATTTAGTGTTCCATCGTATATAAAGTTGACACGGGGAGCACATGTGTGTAAGTTTGCTTTATTCAAACTCTTTATTCAAATGTTTGATTTTTTGTTCGAATTTATATTTATGAATGATTCGGGAAGATCCAGCTTATTTTTTGAATTTAGTAAACCTGACAAAGAACCCAGAAAGAGTTACAAAAACATTTGCTATTCATCACTTAGTGATACTATGCACCAGTTAGTGGTTGCTGTGAATCTTAATTATCGTTATCCCAGTGTAGTAAGCAGATATATAAAAGTTCTCTAATTAGTCTCAGAAGAGGGGAGACCTAATTCTTGCACTCGGTGAAATGGGTAAGATTGGCTATAATCTAATAATCTTAATCTTTGCTATTGTTACTTTTTGTCTGAGCAATGTCAGGCTCATCTGCTAGTATAATATAATTTTGTGTCATTCCAAGTTAGCGGTTTAAAGCTATTATCAATGACTAATTTAATTAAAATTTTACTCCTTAATTTGAGATTGTATGTCTTTTTTGTTACAAGATCCTTTTTCTTAAATGCCTTTGTCATTCTTATACAAAAGTTTGCATTTTTTCTGACATACAAAAGTTTTTTAAAAAAGTTTGGTACTGTTATGTTAAACCTCTGCATGATGAGTCACATGTTACATTCCAATGTTATACTGTGTCACGTAGCATGATTTTGAGGCATGGTAGATAAAGCATGTTATAAGAAAATTTAGTCAAAATTAAATATCTAACTGAAGTGAATTAGTAGTTATTTGTTATATTTTGACAATTTTACATTAATTCTACATTAAAGCAGACATTCAAAAATGCAAAACTAATATTTATTTGAATGTAACAGTAACAAATTTTCAAAAAATTACAATTAAGTAAATATTTTTGTTAATTTTCTTATATTTAAAATACATTATCAAAATGTCAAAATGGCAAAGTTAGGTTTAAAATTAATCTAAAATGAATATTCTTGGACAGTTACAATTACTTAGTTTTTAGTTATTTTTGTTACATTAAATCATTTTGATAAATATAAAGAAAAACTACAAGCTACCTTTAGCTTGTAGTTTGTATCTAAACAATTTGCATCTAAAAAGTACAGGTTAAAGTTAGGTAATGACAATTCCTCAATCCTACAAAACTCAAATCTAAAATAAATGACAAAACCTTTGATCTCTGCATTTATGTATTCGTCCACACGTCAAAAACAAATCTACACATTACTATGTTGCAACTCTATTTTAGCTTCTAACACACTTAAAATAACTTCAAACCAAACACCCACTGGATTACATTGGGCTACTTTACTGCAATTGTATTTAATTAATTACTAAATAATTTGTCACTATAAGGAGGTGTTAGGTGCCATTTCTTATTAAACTTATATTTATAATTAAATTAATATTTATTAAACAATTTAGAATATTCTGGAAGAAAAGAATTTGCCCAGAGCAGGACTCGAACCTGCAACTCCCACTTACCGTGTGGATGCGTTCTCAGTTATGTTTCCCAAGCCTCTGTTTCAATCTGCTCTTCCAGACATTTGAATATGATATAACTGGAAACGTCTTCAGAGCCCTTGTCCAATAAACTCTTACTCATGGCATTCATCCAGCCATTGATCAACCCCAATATTGTATATATATATACATATACATACATAAACAAACCTCACAAAACCCAATAAATTTTTAAAGCCAAACAGTAATTAATTAAATATAATTGCAGTAAAGTAGCTCGATGTAATCTGGTGGTTGTTTGGCTTTACAAATTTATCATGTTTCATGAGATTTGTTAATTAAAATAACTTTATTTCATTTACCCTTTTCGAAAAACAATGAAAAATTAAAACAACTTACTCTTACAGAATACAAACAGCTTAATCATCTTTCATAAACAAAATGAAAATAAATAACAAAAACATCATTTTCCTCAACAGTATAGCTAATGGGAAAGCTAAAATAATGGACTAATTTGCATAGCAGCAAATAACAGTAGATTAATTGCAGAATAAACATTTTATTAAAAATAACTAAATCTGAAACTAAAAATTCAAATAAAAAGAAGCATTTTTAATATTTTTTTTAAACTAATAATTCTTAGTTAGGTTTTACTTTTTGCATACTTTAAATTCCTTGTTTAAAAACAAGGAATTTAAAGTATGCAAAAAGTAAGTTGCATACTTTTTTGCATACATGCAAAAAGTTGCATACTTTAAATTCCTTGTTTAAAAACAAGGAATTTAAAGTATGCAAAAAGTTCATAAGTATGCATTGTTTCATAAGCCGCACGATGGCTCACATTGCAACATATCAGAATGTGACATGCAACACATTGTACAGGGGTTGAACATAACAGTATCAAAAATTGTAATTAATTATAAGCTATTTTTTAATTCACTCATTTCAATTTAAAAATTACTATATGATAAGTTATTAAATATTTCTATAAAACTTGTATATTAATTATAAATATTAGACATTTTAATTCGTTTGCAGAATTAAATAAATGCTAATACAGTAAGAACCTGCTTAATGCTGCCTCCATTAATGCTGTATCAATATAACACGGTCTGCTCGAAGCTTAAAAAAATGCTCAAAATTTACACTGATTGAAATTATTGCAGCATTTCGTTGATTCGTATATAATACGATTATTTACAAACATGAACCAATTGGCAAAAGGTGGCAATTTGTCATAGCACTGTACTTTCCTTAAATCTATGTTTGTTTAGTGCAATTTTCGAAAAAATATAACATCGTGGATGCCATAGGCAATATCAACCGATATTGCCTATGATTGGCAAGAATTAACTGATTTGCTTGGCAAAAATTAACTGATAAATGCATGAATGGAGTGTGGAAGAAGTTATGGCTGGAGGTATCCAAGAATTCTCAACAAGGAGAGCCTATCGCTGTAACATTTGGTTGACCAAATTGTCAACCTAATTGATACAGCAGGACTAGGAGATGTAGACAAGCAGGATATTGAGGAGTTACTGCAGGTTTCTGGTGAGAACCGGCCAAACTACGGTTTCTAATGGAGTGTAAGAAGAACAGACTTTTACCGATGACAGTTTTCCGAATACGCCTTCCACCAGGCAACGATCCTCTCCTTAAAAAAGTCAGAATCGTGTGCCTTAATAGAGCCATCCCGATCATCCAGAAAGCGGATCTTCACAAAATTAAAAGAGTTAATAGAGACCGAAGACTCCTTATTCCACATGCACCTAAACATATTGACCAGAGAGAACGCTAAGTTGGTCCCGATCTACGAGTGCCTATCTGCCGACCTACAGGAACGCTATCGTAAGAAGATGAATTGGGTATTGGAATTTCAGGTACCTAAAATTAACCAGCACCCCACATTCCTGTTTATCCTTTGGGACGACATCCAATCACTTAACTTCGTTATAGACGTACTTAGATATGGCCCAACCTTCGCACCCCCACTGCCCAAAAATGGAACCAGAGACCTCATCCTGGACATGGAATACCTTTTAAAAAGCCTCCCGGACACGCAGAAAGAATATTACAGATGGATGTCCTCAATAAATATCAGGAAAGCTAAGGAGCAGCGAGAAATTATAGAGCTCAGAGATAAACTGAGACGTACTACTGAATGGATGCAAAAGAACGGAGTGATTCTCACCAGAGCTGATAAGTCCAGAACACTAGTCCTCATGAAACGCAGCTCATACCATCAGGGTTTGAAAGAATACATTGATAATACAATGTGCGAGAAAGGAAAGGATGATGTAATCGACAAACTACAAGCTAAGGTTAGATGTCTCGCTGACTCTAGATTAGCCAGGCGTCTGGCACTACGCTACATAGTGGTCAATTCACCGGACGTACCTAGACTTTTCGCCTATGCTAAAACACACAAGATGGGCCAACAGTTACGTCTGTTTGTGAACAAAGTAAGGGCGCCCACTCATAAGCTTGAGAAAGCCATACACAACCTTCTAACTCCCCATCTGGAATACTACCCCTACAACATAAATAAACCGACCGACCTCATCTGCCTCATCCCCACCAAGATTTATGACAGTCCTAGACTTCAAATCTATGTACCCCTCAATAGAGCTACCTCCAGCCTTCTGCTCTCTCAGAAATTTTTTGTTTAATATAGTTCAGGATCATACGCTATGCCAACAAGTACTCGAAGTGGCCCATCTTGTGTGTTACGACTCTGTCTTTATGTTCAGCGACACTATCTACTGGCAGAAAAGGGGTGTACCGATGGGTAGCCCACTCTTGGGTGACCTCTGTGAAATGGTCGTCAGGCAGCTCGAATGTAAGGCCCTCCCACCTTTCCTTCCTAACATCCTGATCTATAAAAGATACGTGGACGACATTCTTATCGTATGGAGGGAGGTCCCTGACATGGCATCCTTCGTTAGAACCATCAACAGCAACCCTTTCAGCCTGACCGTTGAACTGGAGCAGGCCAGTACAAAAGAAGTCCATTTCCTTGACATTGGAATAAAAATGGTAGGATCCACCATCCACACAGCCGTATACCACAAGCTCTCATCCACCCCCACGTACATACCAGCCGATTCATGTGACCCATTCCCGTACAAGACGGCAGCCTTTAGGGCTCTGGCTCTGGTGGAGAGGGTGTTCTCACACTCATCCACCAAGCAAGCCCTGACGAACAAATTAGCCCACATCAAGAGGTTAGCGACTGAGCACGGGTTCCTGAACATGACACACCGCTTAGTTGAACGATACCAATGCCAAAAACACACCCTAACCGCAAGAAATGTCACCGACCCACAGCAGGACAGGCCAACACGGGTCCCCATCACGTTCAACCCGTACCTTACAACTGTGCATAAGAAGATAGCCAGAGAACACGGGATGCGATTGACATACAGAAGATGTACCACAATTTTCCGTGTCCTACGGAATGATAAGGACCCTCCTGATCCGGAGTGGAATAGAGTAGACTCCACAGAATCTACTCTATTCCACTCCGAGACAACAGACAGAATGCAGACTTACTATACATTGGCTCAACCAAATGTTCCTTGAACACCCACCTGCATAAACACCAAGCGGATATCCGACACGGGAGATTAATCACAGTCCTGGCCACATATGCGTCAGATCCTGATGTCAAAGCACAATTTGAGAAAGCTACTATTATCAGCACGCCCCACCAACAGCATCTCAGGTGACTAGAGGCCACGGCTATCTGAACACTGGCTGGCTGGCCACCTGTGTTAACCGGAACGAAGAGCTAACCCTGTCTCTAGCCTGGCAATCACTGTTGGATGCCAACCTGCTGCTTCCTCTCCCACCATACAGCTGCGCATGCCAGAAACGACCCACCCCCTCGGAACTGATACCAGATCCCAACAAATAATATACACTCCATCCGGGGAATTTCAGTCGACCTGAAGAAGAGCAAAGGATTGCTCAAAAACATTTGTCAACTGTGATATATAGTATATAAGCGTCGAGCGCCGGTCACAGGTTCCAGATAGTGCAATGTTGATTTCACCTTGGCGCTGAGAGTAGAACAGTTCCTATATTTCAAGAATGGAATTAGCTAGACAACATCCGAGACCAGATATAGAAACCCTAGGAGCAGGAGGCCTGATTAACTATATGTGAACTTCCAATGCAAACCAGATGTCACATTATTTTAATTCAAAACTTTCCCCTGAAAGGAGATATGACTGGCATGACTATTGCTAACAGAAAAAGTATGATATATGGGGCAAAACACTACTAAAATGGAGAGCACATATTTTAAATGAAATTAATTAAAAATTGCAGTCCAGCCAGCATTGTGATGATGTCACAATAAATAATTGCTCGTTACTATCTGATTTGCTTACACATGGTTTGTTGTTCTGCTGTTCCTCCCAGTCTTCCTGGTATGTTTGGTTCTCCAGACTGACTTAATAGTTCCAAGTGTGGATGGGCTATTTTGATGGCTGAGAGGACTGTTAGTGGGCCAGAGATAATTTTTTTTCTTGAGTTGTTGGGAATGGTAGAGATTACATAGATCTTGAAGAAATATTTGATGAGGTCTTCAGGAAGCAAATTTCATGTCTTCTTCATCTAGTAAATGCCCAAAGTTACAATAAATTAAGTTAATATATAATTATATATACAGTACCTAATTTATATATAATACTGTACAGACGATAGTAAACTCAATTTACCCCTCCTAAATTCTCTGTAGCGTGGCGCTGGACGGCAGAAAGTAGTTCGGCTGCCCAATGACGTTTTACTGAATTATAGGAGTTTTTTTACCAGGTTTGTACAGATACTGTTGCAATTTTTTCACCGTCTTATAGGAATCGTAATTATAGGAACCTGTGCTATAGGGGGGGTCTACTGTATTTTCATTCTTGCAATTTTCTGTGAGTTATAGGCTGTCATGGGTCATCTACATGAAATTACAGTAATATGTTATTTCTACAGCATGGTTTCACTCAGAGCATTGCAGGAAATTCTCTACTTATTCTTGAATATATAATTTTTTTTCAATATATCTAACTTTCCAGTTTAACAACTGATGCTCATTTTTTCACATTATGTAACAATATATGTTAGTTTTAAATTTTCTAAGGTGTTCTTAGATGCATTCCATTTATAGAACCTAAATGATCCGATGAAGATCAATATTGATCAAAAAATGTGTTCTATTGAATGATGAATTGTAGCCTATATCAGAATCAGCTTTTTCATTAAAAGCAGTAGTCATTAACATTAAATGCATATTAGAAAAATGTATTGCTGGAGAGTCAGTTCATTTGGAAGTATGTCAAAACTGGCAGAAAATTGAATCTGTGCAATAGTACAATTTACAAAATTAGTAGGTAAGAATGTTTTGATATAACTAGTCAAGAATTATATATAAACATCCCAAAGTTTATTGTATTAATACTAAACCAAATGATTGCTGTATTTTATCAGGCTATTTTTTTGCTACATAGTTTAGTCAAGAATTGTTGGAAGGAAAAGAAGGCTCAGATAAAAATTCTGAAGTTTCAAATTTTACACTAAAAAGCCTAAGGGAAGGCATAAACTTAGCCGAGAAATTAGAAGTTTTCAGTTGAAAGACCTAAATTCAAAAAAAAAAATAATAAGAATAAAGTTCAAAAGAGTTTCAAAAATACAGTGGAACCTCTCTTAATGAGCATAATTCGTTCCAGAATCTTACTCATAATGCAAAATCCTTGTTAAGCAAAACAATTTTTCCCATATAAATTAATGTATAATATGATAATGTGTTCCATGCCAAAAAAAATACAGTAGTCAAATATTTTGTGTATAATATTTATTCAAAGAAAATTACACAATATACATTGTTAAGGAGCATGAATCATTTTCATCTTTTCTTCTTGCACAGAATAAACCAATGTGAATGTGAATTTGATTTGCAGAAAACAAAAAAAAATCACAGCTAATATGTCTGATAAACATGCCAAAAGATATGCCAAATTCTTCGGCTATGTAAAGGCTATAATTAAATATTAGAAATTAATTAATTCGACTAGAGGTAGGCAGTTATGCTGCCATCTTGTATTAAATTTAATAATTATAAATAAATAATTTTTCATTTAGACATTTCTAAAATTTAATTTGGAATTGGTCATCAAATATTTTTTTTACTAATTTTGCATACTTCCTAACATGGGGACATCCTGGGCTTGCTTGCATGTTGGACTAAGAGAGTCTTATAATTTCTTTAAGAATGTCATATTTATGTTCTTTAACTCTGGCCTCAATTGATCTGTTAGTTGAGCCTATATAAGTTAGGCATCTGCTGAATCTAGGATCTTCCAGAGGTATGGTGTACACTCCAGAGGCTCTTTTCTTGTTTATTTGATCTTTTCCATTAGATATTGCGGGGTTTCTTTTAAATGCTGTATCTATTTGTATATCTTTTGCTATGCTAGAATAAACATTGTTAAACAAATAAACTGGAGTCAAATTCAACTATTACATATTTGCAGTCAGGTTTTGATTGCTCTGCTTCCTTATCTGACTTGTTTTTTAAAATTCTAGCCAATTGGTAATTATTCTAGTTTAATACTGTAGCTATGTTTTGTTGCTAGCTTTTTAATAGATTCCATCCCCTTGCCATGTATTTCTAGAACAATGTATGTAAGCTCTTTGAACAAGTGTTCTAAATGCCACTATTTTAAAATTCCTTGGACCATTAGAAGCAGCAGGTATGAAAAAGGAAGGTGAATTTGGTTTGTGATAAACTTTCATGATTTATTTTGTTCTCAATGATCTCTATTTCTAGGTGTAGGTAATTCACTTTTGTTTTGTCCAATTGGTTTAGTACTAGTTTCAACATAACTCCTTCTAGTTAGAATGGCTTTTAACCTGAAGATGGCCTGTAAATCAAGCCAGAAAAGTTTGTTAGAACTATACCAATTGGGCAAAACAAAAACTATTTTTAATAAAAATTAAATTTCCAATTGTTATAAAAATAAAATGATATACTTTTGGAAGTTAATCCTCTTTTTTTTTTTTTTTATCAGTCCTTAGTCTGGTATAACATATTAATGCTATACAAGATTTTATAGGAACCTAAGCACTATGTTATATGAGAATTATCTGTGGTTAATCCTGTAAGAATATTAAAAATTAAAAGTAATGAATAATTAAAAGATTTATTATTTCCTTTTTATACTTAAAAGAAAGGTTTTGTAAGTATTGTTTTTGCATATTTTAAAATTTATTATTAAATGTGTCCTTTGTTGCAGTGAAAGGATATTTCATATATTAGACTTATGTTAAGAGAGTTTTAGTTTAAATTTGGCTCAGTTTTCCCTTCAATGGTAATTAAGTTGTGTTATTTATATTAGCAGCTTATATCACTGTTGTCTTGGATTGTGTATTATAAAACAGAAAACAGTTTCCCATCCATATAGCATCTTTGAAGTGTATAATAATAATACAGTATTGAATCTTCTTCAGTCTTTATAATTGTCTCCCTGAATTATTGTACTGTGGATCACAAGTGGAAACCTTCCTGATTAGACAGACAGACAAATAAACTTTATTCTGCCTGACACCGTTAGGCATGGTCAGAATATATACAGGGTGTACATAGAAGTGACATGCTGAGTAGGAAAACTGACAGCAGGCATAAAAAGGAAAGAAAACAAAATACATGTAAATATAAAATTATGACATCCTGAGTCTAGTGGTAAAACACAAAACTGAAGTTTGCATGAACATTAGCAAAACAAAAAGTTTGCATATGTACAGTATGAAAGGATACATTCTCTGCACAACCCTAGTGCAACATTAGACACACAATGAGTGTACATTGAAGAAGGCCTCATCAAAACAAATAAAACTGCTCATGAACACGGAGGCCAGGGTGAAAACAGTGTACAGACCTTGTACAGTAACAGACAGAGTAAATGCACAGTACAATAAGCATAAAGGTATTACAAGATCTTCAGCGGTACAAAGACACCAAAAGTGAGGTAAACCTTAATCATTGTATTAGTGTTCTCTTAAAGTAAAGCTTGACCATCCTTTGAAAAGGGAAAAAGTACTTTTTACTCGACACTAAAATTTCCAGCTTACACAGCCAATTGAGGTTATCTTCTTTTACATAAAGTTTGAGCTCGCCAATTGAACTGATGTAAGAAGCAAATGGGTGGGATCCTGTATTTCGTTGGAAGCCATTTTTCAATGAATGTATGATACTGTCTGGAAATTGTGCCCATTACATTCTTGTCAAGAAATGAGATATGAAGAAGCACTAATGATATTTTGAAAGAGAGAGGTGAAAATATGGTTACTAAAGGACACCATTTAGCACCCGACACTAAATCCAAACAATACATGGAAAGAAAGTGCAATTAGAGACATACAAAAAGTTTGGAAAATACTACAAATGTTACTATATAAATGCATGCATAAAGAAAAAGTATAGAAAAATGCAATAGTAGTATTGATATTAAACATTCCTTTTAACTATAGTTACATTTTCCCTAAGATATAGCTATAGCTAAATTTTAAAAAATTGTTTTTAGTTACCATATATGCATACTAGAAGTGATGTTTGTTTAGAAAAACTATTTGTCAGTTACATATTTAATTCATCATATGTGCATAGTGCCAGTATGCATATATGACAACTAAAATATGGCAATAACTAAGTTCTAACATTGCATTTTAAATCCAGTTCATATCAACAACCAAATCTTGTATTTAAAGTAAGTAGCAGAATTAGTTTGCTTGTCATATCAAATTTTTAATCCTATTGCTCTGAAAATTCTAACATATATGATTAGAAATAAACTTGATTCTAATAAAAGAAAAATGAATAAAAAATAAGAAGCTGAAATTTCATTTTGTGATGATAACTTAAGTAATTATTGATAATTTTAAAAAGTCTAGGATTACGATACTACTAGTTAACTATAAAATTTAATAAAAAGTATATTGAATATTAGGTTTCATAATTCTTAGCCAATAATTTGAACTTTTTAAATTTTAAAAATAAATCTTTCTAAAATACTGTATAATTATTTATTCTGTAATATTAGTTTAAAATGACATCCAGATTATATTAGACTAACTGTTACTTGCAGTTTTGCCCGCATGGATTTTGCAATTTGATAGAAATAATCCTCCTCGGTACTTCACTATGATTCTCAATCATTAGTTATTACTAATTTGGCAAAGTTACTGATTTTTGTTTGTTTCAAACTATGGACTACTAATGCACCTAAATTCAAATTTCAAATATTATGGGATTCTGAGATACAATAAATCTGAGTAATTTTTTTTGCAAAACATAAGTGCCGTTATCTGAAAATTCCTAAAGTATAAATATTTACAGAAACATAGTTTGTTACCCCAATACTTCTTTGTAAACCACATTTGTGGTACTGCCTTTCTGGACTAAGACTTTTTAAGCCTTAATCCTCTTCCCTGAGGTGGAATTTCCAAAAATCCCTTTTTAGTGTGCATTCTCATGGTGTACCCTACTAAAATGCAATTAAAAACAAAAAATTGCATCTAAAATAGTTCAGTAGAAGCCGTTCTTCAGGTTAAGCCCTAATCCTTTCCCTCTCTCCCACGGGGAATTTCAAAAAATCCCTTCTTGGTGTGTATTTTCATGATGTACCCTAACTGTGTACCAAATTTCACATCTTTAGGTTCAGCAGTTTACTCTGGGTGATGACGAATCAATCAGTCAGTCAATGTAATTTTACATAATTATATAATTCATTAACATGAAAAATCACTTCTTGGTGCTTATTATCATTTTCAAATTTTTATTTCTAACAAAAATACTATTAAGCAATGTTAAATCTCAATTTTTAAAATTCACTATTCTAAAATTTCTCAGAATATATTAAGCTTTGAATAGAACAAATGATTTTGTTCAGTTGAAATAAAACCTTGTAGGAGTAATGTATGCAACTAAAGAAAGAGTTCAAGTACAATTTCTCTATCTACTTGACAATCTTATATAAATGGAAAGAAACAGGAAAAAGTAGAAAAGGAAAACTAAGAAAAGAATATTTTTGAATAAGTTCAAAAGACACAAAGTTACTTTTATATATAAAAAAAATTATTGAGATTAATGAAAATATAATGTAGAATAAAATAAAGTACACACTTTTTTGCATTGAAATTATATTTATTAATAATTTTAAGGATAAGACATTTTTAAAAACTAATATAGCATTTCAAGTAAAAATACTATTTCATATAATTTTCTGTAACAATTTTCTTAATACTAAGTTTTCCACAAGCAATAAATGTTAATAAAAGTATATAAAAATAATTTTGTTTCAATGGTTCTATTTTCAGATATTGTTTTAAATTTAGATTTGTTATAATTTTGATATGATTTATTTTGATCTATAAATGATAACATAAAAATAGAATTTATTTTTGATTCATAAGTTTATTGCTGTTTTCAAAAAACAACAATAAATTTGTTTTGTTTTGAATAATAGTAATTTGAGATTGAAACTTCAGTATTATTAAACAAAATTGTCATTAGAAATGATGATTATATACAGTATTAATGTTGTCTTGACCATTCTATTTATTAATATAAATATATTATAATGATGATGTAGGAATAGTTTAAATTATAATGTGTAAATAGAGGTTTTGCTACATTTAATCACTATTAGAGTATATTTCTTTCAGTTACAACTTTTTTTATTTATTAAGATCATACTTTGGTTAAATTTGAATTAATATAAAAAATTAAAAAATATATAAAATTTTTAATTTTCAGAAATCCTATATCTTAGTTGAAAAGTTTTAACTGAATGTAAATGTAAAATTTATTCAAAATTAAATGTCAGATGTTTTGAGGACATGTCAGTATAAAATTTGCAAATGAAACAAGAAAAGTTTAAAGGAAAGGTTGTATTATGCCTCGTACTGACTTTTTTCCTTAAGAAATGTATATCCTCCTAGTTTTGTTTGATGGTAATCTTTGCTAAAGCAAAAAATATCACTAAGCACATTGCCAGTGTTAAATAAGGATGACCCATTCTCCATCTATATTACTACTAAATGATTAGTAAAACTGGGTCAAGTAAATTACTCTCATCCTTTGAAAACTCTTTATCAGCCATTCCTTGATGACCTAGTTATCATTTCTTATAAAGTTTAAAATAAAATTATTGTTTTATTAAATATAACTCTAAAATTTATTTTTTTTGTTTTCAAAATAAATTTTTTTAGCATGAAGTTAAGATTTGATTTTACTGATTCAGATTAACATTTCTGCAAGTTAAGAATGAATAGAAATAATATATTTATGTTAAATTAATAATTTCTATTTATGTTGTTAGTTAAAAAAAAACTTGTTAGCCTTTTCAGTTGAGATAATTTTTATAACATTGAAATTCCATAAATTAAATTGCTCACTATAATTATTTGAAGATGAAGATTAAAGTAATAAATATTTAAGAAATTTCTTATATAAGATAATTGTGTGCATTATTTGATAAAGAAACATTTAATAAAAATTTATTTTTAACTGTATATTATTTTTTTTTTATATTTTTAAATATAAATTTTTATTGATATTTTAGTTAGAAAGAAAAGATGTCACTGCTGCACAACAGCTAAAATTGGCTATTTCCAAAGTAAGTATTAAAGATTTGGTTATTTGATATGTAACTTTTTTAAGAAAATTTGTTTAATAAAACAATAAAAATTAATTATTATTTTGTTTTGTCCTACAAGGACTACAATAATGCTTACATATAATATAGTTATATATATAAGTTTTTTAATCTTTTTAATCAATATTTATTTCAATCTGTATATGACATTTAATAATCCAAAAATTATATTGTTAAATCTTTAATTGTAATGTTTTTCTAAATATAATCTTATTTTAATTAACAAATTTTTTAGCTCTTATTAAAATATACTTAAAAATGTTTACCAATAAATAATAAACATGACTGCTAATTAAAGAAATCAAAAACTTTTTATTAATGAAATGTTTCACTTACTATGAATCATCTGCAGCATTAAAACATTGGAAAATGGAATGCCAAAAGAAATTAGAACATTTTTGAATCACAGTTAACTGTGTTCCATTTTCCAATGTTAAATTCTATAGATGACTCGTAGCATATCAAATGTTTATTAATAAAAAAGTTTTTGGCTTCCTTAATTAGCAGTCATGTGTATTATTTATCATGGTGCCAAGTTTCATGAAGGATTCTTACCAATATTATTTGAATGCTGACATGCAAAATAGAATTAAGCTATCAGTTATGATTTTTAGAAATATTGAAACAAGCTTGAGATGTTTTTCTTTTAAATACTAAATTATTTAAAATTTACCTATAAAAAAAAGCTAATTTAAAAACAAATTTTAAATAAATTTGTTATTTTATATGATAAATTTTATGAGGTATTGCACACAACAATTCCCCATTGGTAAAAATTATATTTGAAATAACATGTAGATTCCTTCCATTTTCGAAATTTTTTTGAAAAATGGCACGTTTCATATTTTTCAAAAACATTTGAATTAAAGAGTCTGGTTATAACGAAAGCTAAAATAAAATAAGCCTGAAAAAGATCCCAGGAGGGGAATCAAACGTTCGCCGATTTTAAAGAATTTTTGCACCAGTTACTGGTTAATTGTAGATAGATAGAGCAAATTTTAAAAATTTTGATTTTTTTTTATTTCTTATTATGTCCTTGTTTACTTACTTTTCATTGGTTAATTTTGACAGCTGATAAATATCAGAGACAAGTTTTTCGAATTAGCATTGTATTAAATGTGTGATGGTTTTGGCATTTAATACTGGTTTATATTCAATAAATAATAATAAAAATTAATCAGTTCAAAATTATTTTGTTTTTATTAAATTTGTTTTGAAATTAGGTTAATACATCTTTTATTATCAAGTTAACTTAAATAAATAAAAACGAGAACTTATACTGGATTGAATAATATAAATAAAATAAACCTTTAACTATCCAGCAATAAATAATGTTTAATAAATTATGCATTCTTATGTTTTTATGCGTTTTTTTTTACTGTTTTTTTTTAATATTGGTTCAACTGAAGATGGCCGTTTAAAAACGGTTGAAAACGTTTTATTAAACATTATTTATTGCTGGATAGTTAAAGGTTTATTTTATTTTATTCAAGTTAACTTATTTTTATTTTAAAAAATTAGAAAATTATTTTTAAAAGTTCAATAATTTTTCAGCCAGTTTCACGTATATGTGTGTATATAAAATGCTGTCTTGAAAAATGTTATTATATATATATATTATTTACAATTATAAATACATAAACACATTAAATGAAACAATGTATAACAAAACCAATTTTACTATAGGTTAAATTATATAAACAACAGTTATGTTTTCTATGGGATTATGTTTGCAACTTCTAGCGTTTAATTCCTTCATGGAATCAATTTTACTGTTTATAAACAAAACTCAACATAAATAACTGTAAATTATTACATAAGTACTCAACAATATTATAATGAAACAACATTAAGTGAAGACTTGCTGTATGTGTAAAAATAAAACTATAATTATTAAAATAAGAGAGAAAAACATTATAAGGATGAAATGCAATTTACCAATGTTTTGTTTGAGAAAAATTTTCAGTTAATAATTACATGACTATTAAAAATTTTATACAAATTGCAAATGTTTAGACTTACATGAAAATATAAATCATTAACTAATTATATAAATAAAATTTAACAATAGAAAAAAACAACTTTAGAATCTGAATAGTAATGTTTGATGGTACTACTGAAGATATATTTTTAAAAATGCAATGACTTGAAAACAGCAATGCCTGCAGATTATAAAAAGGGAGAACACAAGCTATAAAAAGGGCATCATAGTACATTATGCAAGAAGATACTTGTGTATATATATATATATCTTTTGATTAAAGCAGTTAATTAATACCTCATTGCTACTGTGTTAATCAAATACAGTGGTACTGTACTTGACTGAACAATCATCACTCACTAGAACAAATTTTCAATCAATAACAAATATTTTTATTTTAATTTCATCATCACTAAAAAAGTTTCCTGTAATAAAAGAGAGTAATTAATTTAAAAACAAAATGAAACCTCAGAGCTCCCTTGGGGATTAAGAAAAGAGCAACCCAAAGACAAAGGGGGGGGGGGCACTTGCCCCAATGTATAGGTGACCCTGCTTGAAAATAAATGTAAATTGCATAAAATTTAATAAGTTTTTACATTTAGTGTTATATTTGTTTTTTTTGCTATATTTGTAGTTTCTCTAGTATGTGGCATCATTCTGTTTGAAATAATGAAAGTATCTCAACTCCAATCAGAACTCAAAATTATAAGAAAACTAAGATTTGAAATGAAACTTTCAATCTTTAAAATCCAAATGCTTTCATATCTAAATATTCAAGCCTTAGTTTCAAAAAGCAAGAAACAAAACATTAATTATTGATTGTAAAACATACAAATAAAAAGTAAATGGTCCTTCTGTGATCTAAAATGAAATGGGTTTCATTTAGAATGTGGGGAAAAATGTCTTTTCAAGAAATTTTAAAATATATATATATTTTTTTTTTTTGAAATATCTAATGGTTAATTTTTGACAATTCATGCTTTGAAGATGATCCACCATAGTTCAAAAGCACTTAGCTTTTAAAGTCTTTACAATTTTCACTCCAATAAAGTAAAGTCCCTGCCTTTCAGATTTAATGCATTCCTAAAAATATGTATGAAAGTTTGAAGTTGAGCAATAGAGTTGCATGTTATAAAGGGAGTTTTATTTCACAAACCATCAAGAACCTTTAAAATCCAATAACTCAATTTAATGAAAACATCTAATGAATATTTTACTTTCAGAGAGCTAAAAAGGAAAATTAAGCTAGGAAAGTTTTACTTTTTACAGTGAATATATGACAAAGCATGCATTATTTTAAATGTTAAAACTGTAGATTGAACAGAAAACAGATAACAAAACTTAATTTTTATGAATGATTTGGATTTTACTGAAACCAAAACTGGCAGAAAGCAATATAGCACAATAGTTTTAAATTTTTGTTTATTAGCTAAAAGTGCAAATTGGATATATGAAAAATTATTATGGAGTAACAAAGGAATTAATAATTTTTATTATTAGGTTGAAGCAGCACATACAGGATTTGTATATGATCTTGTCATGGGATTAGTAAGAAGAGCAGAGTTATCAGTAAATATGGCAGAAAGTTTATTAAAGTTACAAGGATCAATTCCAGACACAAATGGTAAGAAATGGATTATTTTAGCTAGGCTAATTGAAAATTTTTTGCATCAACATTTTAATTATTTCAGTTTATAATAATACAATACATGATTTTTACATTAAAAGTAATGTTTGTTATATTGTACAGGCAATGAAGTTCATTCTTCATAACTTGCAGTGATTGTTTATTAAATATAATTTTATTAAAATCTCTTAAAAATCAGAGGAATTCTTTAAAATCTTTAAACAAAATGAGATACACAGATCAATTAGTTAAAGACCAAAAATTCTTCTACTTGATGAAATATATATCTGGGATGAATATGTTAAGAAAGAAGTAGAGAGTATAGAGAGAGAAGAGAATGATAATTGTAGAAGATAGTGATATGCAGAACATTACTGGCAAACATTATTCAAAGATGACTTTGACAGAGAAGAAATTGGACCAATACAAAGAAATAAAAGAATACTACAAATGGGACTGGAGAAGGATGTTAATAAAGAATATGACATTTGAAATGCATTTCAAGTAGAAGATAGTAGGGCAAGAATTTTTGATTGTTAGACTAAGTAATTGATCCATATCTCATTTTGTTTAATGATTTTAAGAGATAATAATACACTGATAATAAACAAAATGAAATTTGTTGTTTAGAATTTTTTCCCTTTTCCTTTTTAAGCAATAAGTTTTAAAAACTTAGTTTAAGTATTTACTGTTAAAAATATATCCAAGTTTGATAGGTTACATATAATATTTTTTATTGTTTCAAATTTTTCTAACTGCAGAATACAAATGTAGTCGTCCCGAAGATAGTTTTCAGGAATTGAACAGGAAGTCTTCGTCCTTAAAGAAAATTTTGAGTCGTATTCCAGATGAAATTAATGATCGTAAAACATTTTTGGAAACAATCAAGTTAGTGTTTCTACATGTTAGAGGTTTTTCTGGCTTTAGTTTTATAGATTTAATTATAATTCAGAGTTCAAAGTTTCACTAAGAAATATATATATATATATCTTTTTCTATGGAAGTTAAAATAGTTATATTTGATTATTGAAATTTTGTTTGATTAAAGAAGTGTGTAAATATAATTTATAATTAATAGCATGAAGATGATTTTTAATAACAGTAACTAATAAATTACAATTTATCATTGATGATCTCAAAAATAATATGTCAATCTACTGAATGAGAGGCTTGTATTGGATGGTTTTACTGGAACATTTCATATTTTTCAAAAGAATTTTAAAGTGAACTATGTTTATATTGCAAACAGTAAAAAATTTATAAAACTTGTTGCTGCTGTTCATTTACAATTGTAGAGAAGTATGTATTTATTTCATATCTGAAAAACTAAAAATTAACATTTTAAGAAATAAACANTTAATCCTGTAAGAATATTAAAAATTAAAAGTAATGAATAATTAAAAGATTTATTATTTCCTTTTTATACTTAAAAGAAAGGTTTTGTAAGTATTGTTTTTGCATATTTTAAAATTTATTATTAAATGTGTCCTTTGTTGCAGTGAAAGGATATTTCATATATTAGACTTATGTTAAGAGAGTTTTAGTTTAAATTTGGCTCAGTTTTCCCTTCAATGGTAATTAAGTTGTGTTATTTATATTAGCAGCTTATATCACTGTTGTCTTGGATTGTGTATTATAAAACAGAAAACAGTTTCCCATCCATGTAGCATCTTTGAAGTGTATAATAATAATACAGTATTGAATCTTCTTCAGTCTTTATAATTGTCTCCCTGAATTATTGTACTGTGGATCACAAGTGGAAACCTTCCTGATTAGACAGACAGACAAATAAACTTTATTCTGCCTGACACCGTTAGGCATGGTCAGAATATATACAGGGTGTACATAGAAGTGACATGCTGAGTAGGAAAACTGACAGCAGGCATAAAAAGGAAAGAAAACAAAATACATGTAAATATAAAATTATGACATCCTGAGTCTAGTGGTAAAACACAAAACTGAAGTTTGCATGAACATTAGCAAAACAAAAAGTTTGCATATGTACAGTATGAAAGGATACAATCTCTGCACAACCCTAGTGCAACATTAGACACACAATGAGTGTACATTGAAGAAGGCCTCATCAAAACAAATAAAACTGCTCATGAACACGGAGGCCAGGGTGAAAACAGTGTACAGACCTTGTACAGTAACAGACAGAGTAAATGCACAGTACAATAAGCATAAAGGTATTACAAGATCTTCAGCGGTACAAAGACACCAAAAGTGAGGTAAACCTTAATCATTGTATTAGTGTTCTCTTAAAGTAAAGCTTGACCATCCTTTGAAAAGGGAAAAAGTACTTTTTACTCGACACTAAAATTTCCAGCTTACACAGCCAATTGAGGTTATCTTCTTTCACATAAAGTTTGAGCTCGCCAATTGAACTGATGTAAGAAGCAAATGGGTGGGATCCCGTATTTCGTTGGAAGCCATTTTTCAATGAATGTATGATACTGTCTGGAAATTGTGCCCATTACATTCTTGTCAAGAAATGAGATATGAAGAAGCACTAATGATATTTTGAAAGAGAGAGGTGAAAATATGGTTACTAAAGGACACCATTTAGCACCCGACACTAAATCCAAACAATACATGGAAAGAAAGTGCAATTAGAGACATACAAAAAGTTTGGAAAATACTACAAATGTTACTATATAAATGCATGCATAAAGAAAAAGTATAGAAAAATGCAATAGTAGTATTGATATTAAACATTCCTTTTAACTATAGTTACATTTTCCCTAAGATATAGCTATAGCTAAATTTTAAAAAATTGTTTTTAGTTACCATATATGCATACTAGAAGTAATGTTTTTTTAGAAAAACTATTTGTCAGTTACATATTTAATTCATCATATGTGCATAGTGCCAGTATGCATATATGACAACTAAAATATGGCAATAACTAAGTTCTAACATTGCATTTTAAATCCAGTTCATATCAACAACCAAATCTTGTATTTAAAGTAAGTAGCAGAATTAGTTTGTCATATCAAATTTTTAATCCTATTGCTCTGAAAATTCTAACATATATGATTAGAAATAAACTTGATTCTAATAAAAGAAAAATGAATAAAAAATAAGAAGCTGAAATTTCATTTTGTGATGATAACTTAAGTAATTATTGATAATTTTAAAAAGTCTAGGATTACGATACTACTAGTTAACTATAAAATTTAATAAAAAGTATATTGAATATTAGGTTTCATAATTCTTAGCCAATAATTTGAACTTTTTAAATTTTAAAAATAAATCTTTCTAAAATACTGTATAATTATTTATTCTGTAATATTAGTTTAAAATGACATCCAGATTATATTAGACTAACTGTTACTTGCAGTTTTGCCCGCATGGATTTTGCAATTTGATAGAAATAATCCTCCTCAGTACTTCACTATGATTCTCAATCATTAGTTATTACTAATTTGGCAAAGTTACTGATTTTTGTTTGTTTCAAACTATGGACTACTAATGCACCTAAATTCAAATTTCAAATATTATGGGATTCTGAGATACAATAAATCTGAGTTTAATTTTTTTTGCAAAACATAAGTGCCGTTATCTGAAAATTCCTAAAGTATAAATATTTACAGAAACATAGTTTGTTACCCCAATACTTCTTTGTAAACCACATTTGTGATACTGCCTTTATGGACTAAGACTTTTTAAGCCTTAATCCTCTTCCCTGAGGTGGAATTTCCAAAAATCCCTTTTTAGTGTGCATTCTCATGGTGTACCCTACTAAAATGCAATTAAAAACAAAAAATTGCATCTAAAATAGTTCAGTAGAAGCCGTTCTTCAGGTTAAGCCCTAATCCTTTCCCTCTCTCCCACGGGGAATTTCAAAAAATCCCTTCTTGGTGTATATTTTCATGATGTACCCTAACTGTGTACCAAATTTCACATCTTTAGGTTCAGCAGTTTACTCTGGGTGATAACGAATCAATCAGTCAGTCAATGTAATTTTACATAATTATATAATTCATTAACATGAAAAATCACTTCTTGGTGCTTATTATCATTTTCAAATTTTTATTTCTAACAAAAATACTATTAAGCAATGTTAAATCTCAATTTTTAAAATTCATTATTCTAAAATTTCTCAGAATATATTAAGCTTTGAATAGAACAAATGATTTTGTTCAGTTGAAATAAAACCTTGTAGGAGTAATGTATGCAACTAAAGAAAGAGTTCAAGTACAATTTCTCTATCTACTTGACAATCTTATATAAATGGAAAGAAACAGGAAAAAGTAGAAAAGGAAAACTAAGAAAAGAATATTTTTGAATAAGTTCAAAAGACACAAAGTTACTTTTATATATAAAAAAAATTATTGAGATTAATGAAAATATAATGTAGAATAAAATAAAGTACACACTTTTTTGCATTGAAATTATATTTATTAATAATTTTAAGGATAAGACATTTTTAAAAACTAATATAGCATTTCAAGTAAAAATACTATTTCATATAATTTTCTGTAACAATTTTCTTAATACTAAGTTTTCCACAAGCAATAAATGTTAATAAAAGTATATAAAAATAATTTTGTTTCAATGGTTCTATTTTCAGATATTGTTTTAAATTTAGATTTGTTATAATTTTGATATGATTTATTTTGATCTATAAATGATAACATAAAAATAGAATTTATTTTTGATTCATAAGTTTATTGCTGTTTTCAAAAAAACAACAGTAAATTTGTTTTGTTTTGAATAATAGTAATTTGAGATTGAAACTTCAGTATTATTAAACAAAATTGTCATTAGAAATGATGATTATATACAGTATTAATGTTGTCTTGACCATTCTATTTATTAATATAAATATATTATAATGATGATGTAGGAATAGTTTAAATTATAATGTGTAAATAGAGGTTTTGCTACATTAATTACTATTAGAGTATATTTCTTTCAGTTACAACTTTTTTTATTTATTAAGATCATACTTTGGTTAAATTTGAATTAATATAAAAAATTAAAAAATATATAAAATTTTTAATTTTCAGAAATCCTATATCTTAGTTGAAAAGTTTTAACTGAATGTAAATGTAAAATTTATTCAAAATTAAATGTCAGATGTTTTGAGGACATGTCAGTATAAAATTTGCAAATGAAACAAGAAAAGTTTAAAGGAAAGGTTGTATTATGCCTCGTACTGACTTTTTTTCCTTAAGAAATGTATATCCTCCTAGTTTTGTTTGATGGTAATCTTTGCTAAAGCAAAAAATATCACTAAGCACATTGCCAGTGTTAAATAAGGATGACCCATTCTCCATCTATATTACTACTAAATGATTAGTAAAACTGGGTCAAGTAAATTACTCTCATCCTTTGAAAACTCTATCAACCATTCCTTGATGACCTAGTTATCATTTCTTATAAAGTTTAAAATAAAATTATTGTTTTATTAAATATAACTCTAAAATTTATTTTTTTGTTTTCAAAATAAATTTTTTTAGCATGAAGTTAAGATTTGATTTTACTGATTCAGATTAACATTTCTGCAAGTTAAGAATGAATAGAAATAATATATTTATGTTAAATTAATAATTTCTATTTATGTTGTTAGTTAAAAAAAAAACTTGTTAGCCTTTTCAGTTGAGATAATTTTTATAACATTGAAATTCCATAAATTAAATTGCTCACTATAATTATTTGAAGATGAAGATTAAAGTAATAAATATTTAAGAAATTTCTTATATAAGATAATTGTGTGCATTATTTGATAAAGAAACATTTAATAAAAATTTATTTTTAACTGTATATTATTTTTTTTTTATATTTTTAAATATAAATTTTTATTGATATTTTAGTTAGAAAGAAAAGATGTCACTGCTGCACAACAGCTAAAATTGGCTATTTCCAAAGTAAGTATTAAAGATTTGGTTATTTGATATGTAACTTTTTTAAGAAAATTTGTTTAATAAAACAATAAAAATTAATTATTATTTTGTTTTGTCCTACAAGGACTACAATAATGCTTACATATAATATAGTTATATATATAAGTTTTTTAATCTTTTTAATCAATATTTATTTCAATCTGTATATGACATTTAATAATCCAAAAATTATATTGTTAAATCTTTAATTGTAATGTTTTTCTAAATATAATCTTATTTTAATTAACAAATTTTTTAGCTCTTATTAAAATATACTTAAAAATGTTTACCAATAAATAATAAACATGACTGCTAATTAAAGAAATCAAAAACTTTTTATTAATGAAATGTTTCACTTACTATGAATCATCTGCAGCATTAAAACATTGGAAAATGGAATGCCAAAAGAAATTAGAACATTTTTGAATCACAGTTAACTGTGTTCCATTTTCCAATGTTAAATTCTATAGATGACTCGTAGCATATCAAATGTTTATTAATAAAAAAGTTTTTGGCTTCCTTAATTAGCAGTCATGTGTATTATTTATCATGGTGCCAAGTTTCATGAAGGATTCTTACCAATATTATTTGAATGCTGACATGCAAAATAGAATTAAGCTATCAGTTATGATTTTTAGAAATATTGAAACAAGCTTGAGATGTTTTTCTTTTAAATACTAAATTATTTAAAATTTACCTATAAAAAAAAGCTAATTTAAAAACAAATTTTAAATAAATTTGTTATTTTATATGATAAATTTTATGAGGTATTGCACACAACAATTCCCCATTGGTAAAAATTATATTTGAAATAACATGTAGATTCCTTCCATTTTCGAAATTTTTTTGAAAAATGGCACGTTTCATATTTTTCAAAAACATTTGAATTAAAGAGTCTGGTTATAACGAAAGCTAAAATAAAATAAGCCTGAAAAAGATCCCAGGAGGGGAATCAAACGTTCGCCGATTTTAAAGAATTTTTGCACCAGTTACTGGTTAATTGTAGATAGATAGAGCAAATTTTAAAAATTTTGATTTTTTTTTATTTCTTATTATGTCCTTGTTTACTTACTTTTCATTGGTTAATTTTGACAGCTGATAAATATCAGAGACAAGTTTTTCGAATTAGCATTGTATTAAATGTGTGATGGTTTTGGCATTTAATACTGGTTTATATTCAATAAATAATAATAAAAATTAATCAGTTCAAAATTATTTTGTTTTTATTAAATTTGTTTTGAAATTAGGTTAATACATCTTTTATTATCAAGTTAACTTAAATAAATAAAAACGAGAACTTATACTGGATTGAATAATATAAATAAAATAAATCTTTAACTATCCAGCAATAAATAATGTTTAATAAATTATGCATTCTTATGTTTTTATGCGTTTTTTTTTTACTGTTTTTTTTTTAATATTGGTTCAACTGAAGATGGCCGTTTAAAAACGGTTGAAAACGTTTTATTAAACATTATTTATTGCTGGATAGTTAAAGGTTTATTTTATTTTATTCAAGTTAACTTATTTTTATTTTAAAAAATTAGAAAATTATTTTTAAAAGTTCAATAATTTTTCAGCCAGTTTCACGTATATGTGTGTATATAAAATGCTGTCTTGAAAAATGTTATTATATATATATATTATTTACAATTATAAATACATAAACACATTAAATGAAACAATGTATAACAAAACCAATTTTACTATAGGTTAAATTATATAAACAACTGTTATGTTTTCTATGGGATTATGTTTGCAACTTCTAGCATTTAATTCCTTCATGGAATCAATTTTACTGTTTATAAACAAAACTCAACATAAATAACTGTAAATTATTACATAAGTACTCAACAATATTATAATGAAACAACATTAAGTGAAGACTTGCTGTATGTGTAAAAATAAAACTATAATTATTAAAATAAGAGAGAAAAACATTATAAGGATGAAATGCAATTTACCAATGTTTTGTTTGAGAAAAATTTTCAGTTAATAATTACATGACTATTAAAAATTTTATACAAATTGCAAATGTTTAGACTTACATGAAAATATAAATCATTAACTAATTATATAAATAAAATTTAACAATAGAAAAAAACAACTTTAGAATCTGAATAGTAATGTTTGATGGTACTACTGAAGATATATTTTTAAAAATGCAATGACTTGAAAACAGCAATGCCTGCAGATTATAAAAAGGGAGAACACAAGCTATAAAAAGGGCATCATAGTACATTATGCAAGAAGATACTTGTGTATATATATATATATCTTTTGATTAAAGCAGTTAATTAATACCTCATTGCTACTGTGTTAATCAAATACAGTGGTACTGTACTTGACTGAACAATCATCACTCACTAGAACAAATTTTCAATCAATAACAAATATTTTTATTTTAATTTCATCATCACTAAAAAAGTTTCCTGTAATAAAAGAGAGTAATTAATTTAAAAACAAAATGAAACCTCAGAGCTCCCTTGGGGATTAAGAAAAGAGCAACCCGAAGACAAAGGGGGGGGGGCACTTGCCCCAATGTATAGGTGACCCTGCTTGAAAATAAATGTAAATTGCATAAAATTTAATAAGTTTTTACATTTAGTGTTATATTTGTTTTTTTTGCTATATTTGTAGTTTCTCTAGTATGTGGCATCATTCTGTTTGAAATAATGAAAGTATCTCAACTCCAATCAGAACTCAAAATTATAAGAAAACTATGCTTTGAAATGAAACTTTTAATCTTTAAAATCCAAATGCTTTCATATCTAAATATTCAAGCCTTAGTTTCAAAAAGCAAGAAACAAAACATTAATTATTGATTGTAAAACATACAAATAAAAAGTAAATGGTCCTTCTGTGATCTAAAATGAAATGGGTTTCATTTAGAATGTGGGGAAAAATGTCTTTTCAAGAAATTTTAAAATATATATATATTTTTTTTTTGAAATATCTAATGGTTAATTTTTGACAATTCATGCTTTGAAGATGATCCACCATAGTTCAAAAGCACTTAGCTTTTAAAGTCTTTACAATTTTCACTCCAATAAAGTAAAGTCCCTGCCTTTCAGATTTAATGCATTCCTAAAAATATGTATGAAAGTTTGAAGTTGAGCAATAGAGTTGCATGTTATAAAGGGAGTTTTATTTCACAAACCATCAAGAACCTTTAAAATCCAATAACTCAATTTAATGAAAACATCTAATGAATATTTTACTTTCAGAGAGCTAAAAAGGAAAATTAAGCTAGGAAAGTTTTACTTTTTACAGTGAATATATGACAAAGCATGCATTATTTTAAATGTTAAAACTGTAGATTGAACAGAAAACAGATAACAAAACTTAATTTTTATGAATGATTTGGATTTTACTGAAACCAAAACTGGCAGAAAGCAATATAGCACAATAGTTTTAAATTTTTGTTTATTAGCTAAAAGTGCAAATTGGATATATGAAAAATTATTATGGAGTAACAAAGGAATTAATAATTTTTATTATTAGGTTGAAGCAGCACATACAGGATTTGTATATGATCTTGTCATGGGATTAGTAAGAAGAGCAGAGTTATCAGTAAACATGGCAGAAAGTTTATTAAAGTTACAAGGATCAATTCCAGACACAAATGGTAAGAAATGGATTATTTTAGCTAGGCTAATTGAAAATTTTTTGCATCAACATTTTAATTATTTCAGTTTTTAATAATACAATACATGATTTTTACATTAAAAGTAATGTTTGTTATATTGTACAGGCAATGAAGTTCATTCTTCATAACTTGCAGTGATTGTTTATTAAATATAATTTTATTAAAATCTCTTAAAAATCAGAGGAATTCTTTAAAATCTTTAAACAAAATGAGATACACAGATCAATTAGTTAAAGACCAAAAATTCTTCTACTTGATGAAATATATATCTGGGATGAATATGTTAAGAAAGAAGTAGAGAGTATAGAGAGAGAAGAGAATGATAATTGTAGAAGATAGTGATATGCAGAACATTACTGGCAAACATTATTCAAAGATGACTTTGACAGAGAAGAAATTGGACCAATACAAAGAAATAAAAGAATACTACAAATGGGACTGGAGAAGGATGTTAATAAAGAATATGACATTTGAAATGCATTTCAAGTAGAAGATAGTAGGGCAAGAATTTTTGGTTGTTAGACTAAGTAATTGATCCATATCTCATTTTGTTTAATGATTTTAAGAGATAATAATACACTGATAATAAACAAAATGAAATTTGTTGTTTAGAATTTTTTCCCTTTTCCTTTTTAAGCAATAAGTTTTAAAAACTTAGTTTAAGTATTTACTGTTAAAAATATATCAAAGTTTGATAGGTTACATATAATATTTTTTATTGTTTCAAATTTTTCTAACTGCAGAATACAAATGTAGTCGTCCCGAAGATAGTTTTCAGGAATTGAACAGGAAGTCTTCGTCCTTAAAGAAAATTTTGAGTCGTATTCCAGATGAAATTAATGATCGTAAAACATTTTTGGAAACAATCAAGTTAGTGTTTCTACATGTTAGAGGTTTTTCTGGCTTTAGTTTTATAGATTTAATTATAATTCAGAGTTCAAAGTTTCACTAAGAAATATATATATATATATCTTTTTCTATGGAAGTTAAAATAGTTATATTTGATTATTGAAATTTTGTTTGATTAAAGAAGTGTGTAAATATAATTTATAATTAATAGCATGAAGATGATTTTTAATAACAGTAACTAATAAATTACAATTTATCATTGATGATCTCAAAAATAATATGTCAATCTACTGAATGAGAGGCTTGTATTGGATGGTTTTACTGGAACATTTCATATTTTTCAAAAGAATTTTAAAGTGAACTATGTTTATATTGCAAACAGTAAAAAATTTATAAAACTTGTTGCTGCTGTTCATTTACAATTGTAGAGAAGTATGTATTTATTTCATATCTGAAAAACTAAAAATTAACATTTTAAGAAATAAACATCAATGTAATGTCTAATTAAATTTATTATACATTTATAAAACACAATAAAGTATTAAACCTGAATATTTTCTAAAATTTGTTAATGAATCTATTTTCTAAAATTTATTTTGACCTAATATAGTGTTCTCCTGCCAATTTGAACTAATAATTATTGTATACAGTTGTTCAGATTAGTGAAAGTTTGGATTAATTATGTCACATATAAGCAAAGGAAGCCAAAAGACAAACAACTAAATAAATTTTAATTTTTTAAAATATATATATGCTGCATCTGGGATATATATATATATATATGTGTGTGTGTATGCATGTATGTGTAATATGTACCAATTTTACAAATTCATCATAATACCATAATTATAAAATGAGGTTATAAAAATAATTTTTTATATTTTATTTTTGAAAAAAGTAAGAGAAATGAGAGAAAGAACCATTAGGAAACTATTACAATAGAATCTTGTTTTAATGATTGCTTGAGATACTGAAAATTATCTGTTGTTCTGATAATCTGTTTATATCACAAACAAGAGCTTTCCCACTCACCCAGTAAAATATTTATTTGAAAAAACTTTTATTTTTTAACCTCTGCATATAAGAAATAACTGTACTTGAAATTATTCAGTCTCTTGAGATCTCTATCCTGTATAGAAATGTGTATGTTACATTATACTTTACATATGTACAACAAACCTTATGGAAACTATATATACTATATGCATAAGAGGCAAAGTACAGTATGTCAAGTTATTTTAGTGGATTGATTAAACCTGTATATATCATTTTTGTGAATAAATAAAATTTTTTTCCTCTAAATGTTAGAAAAAAATTTTTTTTACTTTTGCTTTGGTATATAAGAATAAGAAGTATTGAGATTAACAAATAGTTTTCAAATAGATATCAAAACATGCCCTTGATAAGCCCCTTAAAGATTCTATATTTTTGGAATCTATTTTAAACATTAATGTACTGTACTATATACACATTCATATGTACAATACTATGTTTTTTTAAAGTGTGTTTTTAATTACAAATGCATGAGAAATACTATAGGATATGCTGTATCTTAAAAATTCAATAACATCACTTACCAAGTAACATTCCAATTTCAAATGTTATCAAATTGAAGCTAGAGTGTGAAACCTGATATAGGCTTATGAAATATGCCAAAAACATTTGTGTTCTTAATAAACATGTTTGCTGGAAATGCAAGGATGGTGTTGAGATTTTCAGATTAACATTAATGTACTGTATACATAAAATGGATAAAAAAAATTTTTTTTTTTTTTACTAAAATATGGAAATTTAGCACTTTTTGTATTTTGAAATTGAAATGGAATTAATTGAATTGATTCTTATAAACTCAAAAGTATTGTACTTAATTTTATTTATGAATTGTTTATTGCAAATATTTTGTTTTTAATATAAAAATAAAAAAATTTTTTGCTTTTATAATTTAAATAAGATATTTAAAAATTATATATATCTATAATTATTTCACAGAGAAATAGCAAGTGCAATTAAAAAACTTTTGGATGCTGTAAATGAAGTTTCTGGATATATTCCCTCTCCTACTGGAAAACAGGTATGGAAAAATTAAATATTTAAATAATTAAATTAATTTTTAAAATTTTTATTTAAATGTTGTTTGCCAAAAAAGTTCATTTCAAAAATATTCTAATTTTTATTAGTCTTTTATCATATAGTGCTTTTCTATTTTATTTCTATATTACAGTATTAGAGAAATTAGTGATAATGTGATATTTAAGAAAACAGTAATAAATGCAAAATTTAATTACATGTAGTATTGATATATATTTTGACAGACACTTTATACAAAACAAAATTGTAACCAAAATAACACCAAAACTAATTACAATAACAAATAATTTTTAACCTTAGTAAATTAACAAAAAATCATGTATTACATTGAAATGATTGAAACCACTCTTTTTTAAAGCAGTATGAACTTTAAATGCCTGAATCTCTGAATATTCTAAAGCCTTCTTTTCATCTGAGGAAAAAAATACCAAGTCACTTTTAAGAGTAAAGTGAGTAGTGGATAATGTTCGGAGAGTGCTCTCAGAGCTACTCTCTCATTGTATGGAGAGTAGACAATTCTCAAGTGGACATGTTTTAATGTTCTTAGACAGTTTGAATCTAGTTCATATAGCTGCAAGTTTTCTCAGACATCATGAATTGAAAAGTGTGGAATGATGGATTGGATTTGATTGATAGAATAAGGTAATACAACACATGGGTACTGTCTTAAGGGGATGCCCACAAGGAGTTTTATGGGAAACTAGCTTCTGTTTCGGTGTTAGACATATGAAAAAACTTTGAAACTTTCACATGGCCAGGCTGTTTGTAAGTTGCAAACTCACAATCAGCTACCAGTGTTTGGTGGTTTTATCCACTTGGCACTGGTGGACCTATGAAAAACATGTATTGAAGACTATTGTACAAATTGCCAATAAAACATCACAACTAATTTAAGAAAATATTTATCTAAAAACCTTAACTAAGATTTTTGGCATCAGGTAAGTAATCATTACTTTGTCTTTTACAGGAATTGTTTTTAAATTTAGTGTTTTGCTAAACTATTTGAGAATTATTTAATATATCAAGAATTCAACTTGCTCTTCTGACATTTAAAAAACTTCTAACATTTTTAGCATTTTCTTTACAAAATCTGTTGATTAATGATGAACAAACTCCAGTTTTTATCATTCTCTATCCATTGCATCAACCAACACATTCCCTGATGAAGATGAATTTTACATTTTAGATTTGTGTACCTAACAATAATAGCTGCATTTTATCATCTGAATCAAATGACAGTTGCTAAACCAAGTAAGCATTGAATCTTATTCTTATCAGAACTAGAGAGAATAAAGACAATTCTCTAGTGGACACACAATCTGAGAGACCTCTCAAGAATTATTACTTGGCTCTCAGATGGACATGTTGCTTCAAAGCTGAAATGTCCTTTGTTGGTTGAGAGCCCATATGTTTAAAAAGTGTTTGATTGGAGGGGAAATTCAATTTCACTGTGAGTGAAAAGAATTTTCTAAAATAGTAATAAGTATTTTATTTTTAAAAAAATTGAATATTGTACACATTAAATCTTTTTCAACTAATTGAAATTTATGTGTGAAAATTACAAACATAAAAAATCTAAAATCTTTAAAATACTAATTTTTTTGAACAGAAAGCTTCACAAATTAGAATAATTATTAGGTGAAACTTTGTTAGTTTATTTTGACCTAATATAGTGTTCTCCTGCCAATTTGAACTGATAATTATTGTATACAGTTGTTCAGATTAGTGAAAGTTTGGATTAATTATGTCACATATAAGCAAAGGAAGCCAAAAGACAAACAACTAAATAAATTTTAATTTTTTAAAATATATATATGCTGCATCTGGGATATATATATATATATATGTTGTTCTTTAACTCTGGCCTCAATTGATCTGTTAGTTGAGCCTATATAAGTTAGGCATCTGCTGAATCTAGAATCTTCTAGAGGTATGGTGTACACTCCAGAGGCTCTTTTCTTGTTTATTTGATCTTTTCCATTAGATATTGTGTGGTTTCTTTTAAATGCTGTATCTATTTGTATATCTTTTGCTATGCTAGAATAAACATTGTTAAACAAATAAACTGGAGTCAAATTCAACTATTACATATTTGCAGTCAGGTTTTGATTGCTCTGCTTCCTTATCTGACTTGTTTTTTAAAATTCTAGCCAATTGGTAATTATTCTAGTTTAATACTGTAGCTATGTTTTGTTGCTAGCTTTTTAATAGATTCCATCCCCTTGCCATGTATTTCTAGAACAATGTATGTAAGCTCTTTGAACAAGTGTTCTAAATGCCACTATTTTAAAATTCCTTGGACCATTAGAAGCAGCAGGTATGAAAAAGGAAGGTGAATTTGGTTTGTGATAAACTTTCATGATTTATTTTGTTCTCAATGATCTCTATTTCTAGGTGTAGGTAATTCACTTTTGTTTTGTCCAATTGGTTTAGTACTAGTTTCAACATAACTCCTTCTAGTTAGAATGGCTTTTAACCTGAAGATGGCCTGTAAATCAAGCCAGAAAAGTTTGTTAGAACTATACTAATTGGGCAAAACAAAAACTATTTTTAATAAAAATTAAATTTCCAATTGTTATAAAAATAAAATGATATACTTTTGGAAGTTAATCCTCTTTTTTTTTTTTTTTATCAGTCCTTAGTCTGGTATAACATATTAATGCTATACAAGATTTTATAGGAACCTAAGCACTATGTTATATGAGAATTATCTGTGGTTAATCCTGTAAGAATATTAAAAATTAAAAGTAATGAATAATTAAAAGATTTATTATTTCCTTTTTATACTTAAAAGAAAGGTTTTGTAAGTATTGTTTTTGCATATTTTAAAATTTATTATTAAATGTGTCCTTTGTTGCAGTGAAAGGATATTTCATATATTAGACTTATGTTAAGAGAGTTTTAGTTTAAATTTGGCTCAGTTTTCCCTTCAATGGTANAAAAAATTTTACTCGTCATAAAACGATAAATAGTTTGTCAAATTTTTATTCATAAAAATGCAGTTTCAACTGCTTTTTATTTTATAAAATCCGTCTTCTTGTGCCACCAGAGGGCCTTTTAAACTATAGGTAGTCTGTTAATGCTGGTCAGTAGTAAGTCCAAATTCAATACGAACATTTGTTTCTTGAAAATTTGATCACGATTTAAATACAGTATTTATTTTTAATATTACCGATATGTCATTGAAAAGAAAACATGTTGTATTATCATTAAAAGACAAATTAAAGTATTTGTTTCGATTATCCAAATTTTTCCTTATCCGGACTACCTTCATCCCCAATTAGTCTGGATAATCAAGGTGCTACTGTACTTTTAAATAGCTTTGAAAATAGATAAGCATTAATCTGAAAATGTTTCTATTTAGCTAAAAGCAGTTTTGATTTTACTTTCATGGAATAAGATAATTGTCTTTTTCTTACCATATATTAAATAGTTATATTTAATTAATAAATGCCATAATATGAATGTTTTCAAAAATTTATTACATAATTTTATTTGAGAAACACAAATATTTATGAAATTATTCTCATATAGATATAAAAATGAAACTACAGGTAAATATCAAAGAATATTTGTTTTTTCTGACTGCTTAAAGCTGCTTCAATCTTTTAAAGATTCTAATTTTTATGGGAAGATTTGAAGACAACTTAAATAGTTAATAAGAGAAATATTCTGATATGTACTGTACCTAAATTCATATTCAAATATTAATATGAAACTCAATGTGTTTTTGAAAAAGACGCTTTTTTTTTTTTTTGTGAGTTGTAAAGTTTACAAATTATGTAGTTTTACTGTATTTATAATGTTATTCTGTGTTCATTTTATTATTGCATTTATAGTTATGTGAACAATCGAATATAGAAATTCATTTTTTTGTATGTTGTACTATAAATTAAACTTTCAGATTTTAATTATTAATTTTTATTCAAACATTAAAGTATATTTAAAGTAAAAGGAATAAAAATAATTGTATTCAGTAATCAAGTTTTTATTTTTAATTGTTTGATTGTATCTAGTGTGTATCATATATGTAAATTTTAAGTATATTTTTAAAAATAATGAATAAAAAATTATTTGTAGGCATTAGAGCAACGAAAAAGAGAATTTGTGAAGTATTCTAAGCGTTTCAGTAATACATTAAAAGATTTCTTTAGAGAGGGACAGTAAGTATCTTTATATTTTGAACTAATAATTCAAAATGCAAAATATTAAATAATTCATTGTGTGTCAAATATTTACTAAAGAATCAAAATAATTTTAAATGTAGTAGTAAAAAGGTATTTTATAGTATTTATAGTGTTCAAGGTTTTTTTTATTCACAATAAGGTTCCAATGTGAAATATTTCCCAAAAAAAAATTTGATCTAAAATGAACAAAGTTGTATTAAATAAAAATAATATAGCTAAGCTCATTAAAAAGAAATAGTTTCAAATATTCAAAATAAAGTGAAAGTTTACATATCATTTATGTATACTTATTTAATATATTAATTATTTCTTTTGATTTATCAATTGAAAGTGTCAAATTGTACATTTACATAATAATTTTTAAGTGATATAATGATTTTGAAAATCTCATCTGCTTTTTAAGAAATATTTTTTCCTCCTTTTTAAATATGCAAGAATATTAATATTTGATTTTTAGCTACATTACCAGTAAAATTATTTTAAAAGATGGATTTCTTTCACATTTTGTTTGCAGGCACCCCATTTGACAAATTGTTTTAAAGAATTGTTTCTGTTTATTTTAAAATGTATGAGAATTATGTTATACCTACCATAATGCAGTGGTACCTTGACTTATGAGTGTCTCAACTAACAATATTTTTGAGATAAGAGCAATTTTTCTCAGCCAATTTTTTGCTTTGAGTTGAGAGCTAAAATTTGGATTATGATCTAGCTTCAGATGCCCCACCACTAGTTGTCACAGAGAACACCACAGCAAACAATAAATTAAGAAAAAGACGGAAAACTGCCTTAAGGTGTGTGATCTACCAATGTTTGAGGCAGTGCCACTAGTGATAAGAGAAAGAAGTGTACAAGACACTTCTGTACACTTCTTTCATGGAATGCATGGAAACATTGAAATTACAGTGCTTTCCTATCAATGGATTTTTAAATGAATAAGCAATAATTATCAAGTTAATATTGTTGCCTACTTCCAAATTGGGCAAGTAATTTAGATGAACTGAAGATAAAGAAACACATAGCGCACAACTTTATTTAAAACTTACAAAGTTTTTATATTTTTAAGTACTATACAGTATTATATTATACTTACTACTGTATATGATTTTATAAAAGTTTTTAAGCTTTTTATATACAGTACAGTACATTTATTTTTATATTCAATAAAACATATACTGTATACCGTTTATTCATCCATATTCATCTATATATTCATTATTCAGTGTATTATTAGGCTTAGCTCTGTCATTGATAGACATGCAAATTTGATACCGTAGAGTCCTGAAAACTCGGCACTCAATAACCCGACAGTCCAGTTAACTCAGCCACACCCTGGCAGGGCGAAAAACCCCTAGTTAATTTTCATTATAGACAGCTTTATGCCTCATAAAATATTTTTCTGAGATCTGTCTTATCAGGTAAATTACTGTACACTGTGTACAAGTCGACCCCCTATAACACTGTTGATTATTCCATTTTATATGAATTCCTTGTTGTACGAGTCACTTAGATTTTACAAATACGTGTGCCGGGCTGTGAACGGCTCACGTATTTGTAAAATCTAAGTGACTCGTACAACATGGAATTCATATAAAACAGAATAATCAACAGTGTTATAGGGGGGTCGACTGTATTCATTAATTTTCATTTTCATGTAGTAAAAGCTCTATGCCTTCATAAAGGACATACTTTTCCTTTGTTTAAGGGTATTTGGGCAGTTTATTCGCTGTTATATTCTCAAGCAAACAATACATACAAGTACAGTACAGTATTTTCTGAGGAAACACTCGTACTTATTATTTTTTAACTCCATTCCTGATAACCCGGCATTTTCACAAACTCGGCCACCCTTCGATCCACATTAGACCGAGTTTTCAGGACTCTACTGTATAAGGAAACAGATTTTTAGTAAAAATCATTGTTTTGATAAGCAAAAACATATTCAATTACATATTTCAGTTGTTAAGAGTAATTTTCTGGATTATTTTTGCTAAAAATCCCTAGAAAGCTCTTCTAATATTTATCTTGAAAAAAATGGAATAAAGACAGAGTAACTATCACATGCAAGTACTGTAATGACAAACTTACTAGTTATAACCATTTTCTGGAAAATAAAGCCTGGCAAAGTGCAGTTTTTCCTACAGTATTGTTTGAACAAAGCAACACTTCACAGTGTTGTGAAAATTTTTCATTTTCAACCATAAGTCATTTTTGTTACTCTTTCAAAGGCTGACGGGCTAGCTTATAGAAAAATACGTGATTGAGTGATGTACTGGTAGGCATTAGTTCACTTCCATATTGCGTGTGATGCCACCGTCTCTCATTCCTCAAGTTTTCCATCTTTTCTTTCTTAATCTATGCAGCAAACGCTGCAACATATGCAAAACTTTGTTTTTTCAACCATGGGTCTGAAGAAAGTGAGTGTGAAGGACAGTGTTGAGAAGAAGAAGCGAACGATGTGCATTAAATTAAAGAAAGAAATTTGGTGAAGCAGTACAAGCATAGCACTTCTACAATCTGCATCATACTGAAGCAGAAGGAGTTGATAAAGGCTATAAATAACATCAGTTAAGGGTGTTAAAATAACTTCTAAACAGCAGACATCCATATGCAAATGAAGTAGGATAACTCGTAACTACCACCAGAGGGCCTGAAGCAGTTAAAAAATGGATAAGGACAATGTGGTGAGAAGAATTCTTTGTGTTTTTAATGTAAAAGTGTCAGAACTTATAACAGAAGGCTGACACTTGATCGTTTTTAACATTGTGAAACCTGTTTTTACTTATTGTTTACCTTTGTTTTAAGAAGTATATTCTTCAAAAAACCATGTTAACTGTTACTTCTGGGGTTGTATAAAAAGGATTAAGATAGACTCAAAAATTTGATATTTTTTGTAAATAGTCTCAACTTCAATTATGAAGAAATATATCCTGAGTAATCACAGAAAAAATCTATCTATGAAAATAGGGAGCAGCAGCTCATGGGATATACCATGATGTTGGCTACAATCTGCAAGCTATTTATGCTGATTTGCTACAGTAGACCCCAGGCACTTTGACAAATGAGGCATTGGGCAAGCCATTTAAAACCAGTTTTAGCTGGTTCAAGAATTTTAAAAAGAGGACCTGCATTCATTCACTCTGTTGTCAGACATGGTGAGGCAGCTGAGGATTACCTCAACTTTTTCTGGAATTATAGCAGCCAAAGAATACATCCCCAGTAAGTTTTCAACTGTGACAAGACAGAACTCTTCTGTCAAGAGATGCCAAAGAGGACTTACATAATGAAGAGAAGAAGAGGCTGCCATGCCACAAGCCCATGAAGGATAGGCTAAACCTCATGACTAAGGCTTGTGTGACAATGCGAGTGGTGACTGCAAGATTAAACTGATGCTTGTTTATCATTTAGAAAACCCCACATAACCTGCAGTTTTTCTTTCAGAATCTTATGTGGAGGGCAAACCCAAGGGCATGGGTCATCAGGTAGTTCTTTGTGGAGTGGGTGATTTGGTCTTTGGTCATGACATTAAGAAATATCTCAAGGAAAATAACCTACCCCTGCAAGCCCTTCTTGTCTTGGACAATGCACCTGCTCCCCCACCTAACCTCGAAGAGTTCAAATTTATAAAGGTTCTCTACTTTTCATCCAACACCACCCTATCCTGCAGCTCATGGACCAGCAGGTGATTCTTAATTTTAAGAAACTCTTCACCAAGCACCTGTTCTGCCGCTGCATTGAGGTGACGGAAAGCACAAACCGCGCCCTTCAAGAATTTTGTAAGAGCCACTATAACATGATGATATGCCTCAGAATCATCAATATGACCTGGCAGGGTGTTACAAAGAGGACCTTAACCTCTATGTGGAAGAAGCTGTGGCCTGAGGTTGTGTCTGAAACAAACTTTGAACGACCTTAACCTGAAGCAGCAGCAGTGGTGGAATAGATTGTACCCTTTGGCAAGTCCATGGGCCTGGACATGGATGAAGGGTGACATCAATGAGCACTCAGAGGAAGTGACAACAGAGGAGCTAAAGGAGCTACAGATGCAGCAGCACACACAGGTTTTGCAGGAAATAGGTGATGTGGAGAAGGTTATCTCTACAAGTGAAATAAAGGGAACATGGGAGAAACTTTTAGATGTTTATTGAAAAGAAACAGCCGGAAAATGTAGCAGCTAGGTAGGTGAGAGCGCTATTTAATGACAGTTGCCTAACTCGTTTCAGAAACATTCTGAAAGGGGATGAAACAGACTTTGTTGGACAGATTTTTATCGAAAACCCCTGCAGATGAAAGTGAGGAAAACATGACAAAAAGGGCAAAAATCAGCAAATAGGTTCAGTTATTCAGTTTGGCTTTTCTGTTCATCTCCATCAGCATCTTCAAGTTGTCTGAAATGCTGTACTGTACATTATACAGTACTTAATTAAATCAATTTATTGCAGTACATTCTATTGTGTTTTATACAATATTCATTATTTATAAGTACATTTTTTTTAGTTAAAAACATGTAACAAAAAAATTGCAGTGTTTTGGGAGTCTGGAAGGATTAATGGAATTTCAGTTGGGAAAATTGATTTAACATATGAGTAATTTAAGTTACGAGCACCATCATGGAACAAATTGAACTCATAAGTCAAGGCACCATCCTACTTTAATTCTACTATAAAGTAAATCTTATTGAAATTAAGCAATTGTTTCTACTTTATTCATATGCCAGCTTTTTTAAATCATGTAATTGTTTCTTGAAGGTTTCATATGATTGATTTATGTTTCAAGTACTATTGTATTTTCTTGCACTTTCAATAGGGCTTGTAGACAATAAGTTATAAATAGAATTACTTAATTTCTCAGATTTAGTCATCAAAAATGTGTGCATGTTTTGAAAAAACTTAATAGTTATAAATTATTAATGAAAAACACTGTAGGATTGAGTGTGACCATTGTAGGAATCTAGTGTGACCGCAGGGTCGGCACCTCTGGCACCCTGTCAGGATGACACCACTGTGTCTTAAGGACAGACACAGAAACTAGATTGGCTGTTAATTTTCTTTACGCAAACGGTCGTGTGTGCGGACTTTTGGTTCCGGGATGGAGGCGGAAGGAGAGAATCAGAGGATTTATGCTCTATATATTGTCTTTATATACATAATACCTGTTTATTGTTCTATTTAAGCTATACACAAATCATGTTCGATTTCAGTTAACATAGTTACTTCTTTCCCGATAACCCGTATTAATGAGAGAGAGTTTACATTTACTTTGCATGAGGATAAATACCTTGATATTAGTTATGAGAGTTGGAAATGTAGTACTTGAGTCTCAAGAAGTCCTTTCGAACGATGAGGTTTCTTACACAGTTCCTTCGAACAATGGGGTTTCTTTTCTCACACAGTTCTTTTGAACAATGAGGTTTCTTAGATGCTGGTCTTCCTGCATGGCGGTGATTAGAGAAGTTACTGACAGTGGCTAATCCACACACGTAATCCTATAGTTTGCTTAACTCTGGAGACTGTGGTTGTTGCATCGACCCCTCCTTTTTATAAAGGGGGTATCGTTGGGTTTTTTCCACTGCCTTAGTAGGACTGTTTTTTTCACCACTGACCAATAGTTGTTTTCTTTCTTCTTTTCGTAGATTCCAGGTGACACATTCGATGTATCATCTTCAACCAGGAAATAAGTCCGTGGGAAAATAATTTAATGATTTTTTAAATGTAGTTTTGTTGTTTATTTCTCTAAACTTTTTCTCTCTCAACAAAAAATTTATTTAATAATTTATTCCACTAAGTTCGACTCTCACACTAGATTTAATAGCAGAACTGCTATTAAATCTAGATTTATCAAAGTGTAATGTAATGCATTGGTCACTGAAATAAGTCTTATCAAGACTTCTACATGCAATTCTTGTTAATATGTATAGTACAATTCATTGACAAACAAACAATAAAAAAGTAAAATGAATAAAATAATCTTGCAGAAATGGTGATCAAATATTAAATTAGTGTTTTAAGTAGTGATATGTTCATTTGAATAAAAAATAATTAAATATTTAAATTATTCAACTATTAAAATTATCTCAAATGATTTACTCATCAATTTTGGTTTGTTTTAAAATTAAAGTAAGGAAAAGCTATTACCAAAAAGATATTTTTGTCCATTTGTCCATGTTGGGAAATACAACACTAGATAGTTAGGCAGCCTGCTATTAAATGTAAAAACTGAATGATTTTTACAACATGAGTTATTTAGGTTGTGTCTTCATTTGTTTCCATGATGAGTATGTAAGTTTTAGGTTTTAAGCATACTTATTCAAAACAAAAACACTTACTATGACTGTTTAATACTTTTTAGATTATAGTGATACTTAATGGTTTTTAATTGAGTTTAAATATATTACTTTATTAATATGGTATTTTCAAAAAGTGTGAAAAATAAAAATTCTCAAACTAAAGCCCAAAATATAAATAATTTATATCATTTTAGCATTAAATATCTGAGAAATTGCAAAAATTTAATTCAAAGAAGGGATTTTACACATTTGAATGATTATTCCAGAGTTCAGATTATTCAAATGAATCATCACTAATTTCTTATAAAATTTTTAAATTTATATTTTATAATTTGAAGAATAATAATATATTTTATAGAAAAACTTATAACAAAGAAATAATTTTTTTTCAGAGCTCAAAGTGTATTTGTAAGTGCCATTTATTTGATTCATCAAACTAATCTTATAATGCTAACAGTGAAGAGTAAATGTGATTAAGGATTAAAGATTTCCTTCCAAAGTTCATTAACAGCATGCATCAGAATCCACTGAACAAAAATTCATACAAAGATGAAAGTTACTGTGATATAGCATTAAAAAAAAGAAAAAGAACCCTTTGATTCATGCAGTATGTAAATGATGTATATAGAATTACCATAATCCCTTTTTATTTTATCTGTAAACTAAGAGGGACAATTCAATTTTGATCATTTATTTTTAACATTCCAAATATTTTGTTTTATAAAATCTTATTAAGGAATATATAAAATTCTATGTGTAGATAGATGAAATATAAGGAATTTTATTCTTTGTAGATTAATTATTAACATTTGGTTATGTACAGAGAATACTGAATGTTTTGAAAGGTGAATGAATGAAAACATATGTGATAAATATAAATCCTAATACTTATGTATGAATATTGAAACCTTGAATATAATTCAATGGCCTATATAAACAAAAATAAATATTTAAAATTTTTTATTTTATTGTTTGAATTTTTTTAAACTTTTTATTTTTTTTAAATCTTGTTTTTAATTAAAAAGGTCTGATTACAAATGTATAATACAAGCTGGGGAGAGGATTGTATACAAGAAAATAATATAAAAGATCATAGTAATTTTATACATAAAAATGTTTTTGCAAAATAAGTACAGTTTTCTTGCTGTCATTTTCAGAAAACATGTTTGACAAATTGAATAGAGAAAACTGTTTCACTGTCTAATATTTAATTTTTAAATATTAGACAGTGGACAAATGTATAATGTAAAAAGATTGGAATAATCTTTAATATATATATATATATAATTCAATTTTAAAATGTTTCATTCTGCTGTGAAATATCACATCATTTTTGATCTGGTTATTTATCCTCCAAAGCTGGCTAATTCTTGTTGCATATTAAATTCACTTATCTAGATTACATAAATTGTATAAAAAGTAGAAAACTAATTAAGAAAAATTAATTTGTATTTAAGACTGTAAAATTTGACAGCTCTGTGTATTCTGATATCTGTTAACAAAATGTCTCCTGGCATTACTGTTACCAATCTCCATTTATCTGTTGTCTTTATATATCAAGATGAGTAGGAACCATTCGTCTAATGAAAATCTGCAGCTTCAGGCAAGAATCAGATATGGTTCTTGCCTGATATATTGCTTGAAGATATATTATTTGAAATGATATATCTTTAAGCCAACATAACAGATCACAACATTATACTTTGTGTAATAAATTACATTCCAAGAAACTACATAATTACTGATGTTGAAAACAAAATATAGAAAACATATGATTTTAAATGCTTAAAACATATATATATATATCTTGGAATCATATTAATTCGCATTTAATAAGAATGTGATTATATATATATATATATATATACATTTTTTAACGATTTTAAATCTCTACATTATCGTTAAACTTTACCAAAGTTATAGGGCATTAATCCAAGAAGGCATCTTTCTACACTCGATCTTCTTTAGATAAAAATCAAGCCAACTTTCCAAGATTTTTATCAAAATTTATCTAGAATTTTTTAAACTATTTATTTATTTATTTTTATTTTAAAAACTTAAAAAAATCACGCTTTAAATCCTACCGAGGTATTGATTATATAATTTAACTTATCAGTTTTAATGAATTAAATATTAAAAAAGCATCGAAATCCATCACTCCAAATACGAATTAAATTGATGAAAAATAAATAAATAATTTAGTTTGTTCATCAAAAAGATAAAATGTTAAACAATCATAGGTTGTTCTGTTTTCTACAATTTATAGATTTCCAATAAAAGTACTAGAAAATAGATGTTGAGATTGCGTGTTGATCAAAGAAAGAAAAACTCTAAGATACGCCTTTCTCCTTTCTCAATACAAGAATTTAGACCAAACTTGACTTACTACATTACTAAACTGTTTACAGGTATNTATATATATATATATATAATGTTTTATTCGAATCTAAAAACATCAAAACAAGGTACAAAATGCTGTGCGTGTGTTGATCTGTATTTTGCTTTATATCTCGAAACCCCATGGAGCAAAAATTTCGAAATTGGCAGGAGTACTTCAATATGGGGCATTGGTGCTATTGAATTTTAAGGATAAGAGATAGAATCAAGGAGGAAATAGGAGGTCGCCTATCTTGAGAGGAGTCAGGCTATAAGGAGTAAAATTTTCATCTACAGTTTTGTTAAAACATCCCTACCCCAAAATAAAGCTTTTGTCTCTTATATAATTTTAAAAAGTAATTAATAGAAGACACAATTTTAATTTTAAACCACAGTCGTAGGGTATCGGAAATGTTTACCGGTTCAACCGTCGAAACCGGTCGTAATTCAAAACTACCTGTTTTCGGTGATTTACCTGTTGCTACCAGACTCAACAATCTTCAAGGGGAATTAGATAATGACCGATCGGTGGTTGATTGGTAACGACGAATGATGTCATCAGTAGTTGATCGGTAAGCATTTCCGAACAGACTTAGTATTTCCCCTTAAAAAATCCAGTTTTTGAAAAATTGAAAAATTTTTTTACAATTCAGTAAATTTACTCCTTTTATTCATACTTAAATTTTATATCGTGGTATAATTGAAAATTATCGGACTTCTAGTCTCAACCTGCTGGAGTGCCAAGAAAAAGCCCTTGCAATATTTTTTCAAGATGAAAAATAGAGTTTAAGATCATGTTTTGATTTCCAATTCACGAAGAAATGCTTGTAAGGTTTACCATGATAGCCTGAATAATTATTATAATAAACACAAAGTAGTCATTATTCTGGATATTGTTTTCGGCGTTAAAATTTCACATATGTGCAGAGATAATTAGTTATTTTGATTAAATTCACGGAGATGAAATGGTTAATAATATATGGCCATACCGTCCCAAATCTGGACGGGTAGAAAAACCCAAGGAATTTTAATGGATAATCAGTTCTTGATATGTAGAGCTTCGTCCTTCACCACTCTGTCGCCGCCATTGTGGACCGGCAGCGATGTGTACGATTAAAACGAACTCTGTGTTCGTATGGTGGAGACGAAAATAGAAAAAACCCGCAAACTAATAGGAATGAAAAATGATTCTGATTACAATTAGTAGTACCGACTTTTCGTGAGGAAAAAGGAACAATTAAAAAAAACAACCACTCATTTGATCGGAAATATTCAGAAAAATAATTTTTAAAAAATAACCAAAATTCGGAACAGTACTATAGCTCTATGGGACCGAGAATGAAACTCAGGAGAGCGAAAATACCTACATATTTTTCATTGGAGACCGGTCTCGGATATAACGGGTCTGTCCCTATTGGGCTAGGCTGAACCCATAATGGGCATGAAAAAGGCCATTTAGTGCCCCAGGGCAGAATCGAAAATGAAAATAACCTCATACGTTATGAGTGATACGTGTGATTCATACATAAATAGTAAACAGTGATCCTTAGGTAAAGATGTACAGTACTGTACGTTAAATCTATTTTTAGTTATTCAGAAAAACATATTAAACATGCCTTTTAAAATATTTTAATATATATTATTGAATTTATATAAATGATTTCTCAAATAGCCTTTCAGTTCATTTGAAGTGATTATTTTCAGAGGGATATATTCTAGGCAAAATAATATTAATTATACTGGAAAATCCCCATTAGAGGTGGCTTTACTTTGTACAAATTTATAATGAAAGGTCCAGGATATGTGACAATTCATATTTTACAAAATCTAGAATCTTATCCAATAGCCTACTAGATTCCGAGTACTGAACCAAGACAGAATATGCATACTGTACATAATTTATATGTATCGGACATCTTAAAAGCTCGAGGTCTTAGGCAAAGGCTTGATTTGCTTATACTTAAAATTGCCGCTGTCCAATATTAAACTATTAAATGAAACTTTTAATTAAAAATTTAATAATAATGAAAATATTTTAAGACGAAATTCAGAAAAATTCAAATGAAAACGTTAAAGTGAATACAGTAGAGCGTCGTTTATCCGAAACGTCCGTTATCCGAAAGCATTCCAGTCGGCAAATTTAAATTTTCGCTAATGCTGTGGCGCTGCAATCTTCGGCTATTTCTCGGGCTACTCAAATATTTTACGTTTTTGATACTAAATTAACATCTGAAGTATAATTTTTTATTGTTTTTATATTTTTCAATAAATTTATTTTGTTTGTACAAAATAAAAAAATAATTTTTAACGATACAATAGTCTTCGTTAGGCTTAACATCGACGAAAATTCAACGCGAAGCGACACGCAACGGAGAGAAATTTCAACATGGGATAAATTAATATATTTTTTCGTACATGATTCGTTATCCGAAAAATAAGTTATCCGAACCACCCCAGTCCCCAATTGATTCGGATAAACGACGTTCTACTGTATAATATTTGCATAACTTTTCTCATTCGTATTAATGTTTAAATTATTTTTTATTTTATAAGATATTTTAAAGTTTAAAACTAGTTTATTAAAGACTATTAAGCATTTAATTTCGTAATTTTAAAATATATATTGAATATTTATTCTAAAAATTAATCAACAATACATTAACAATGTTTCCGTTCTTCAACAATACGTAGTTTGCGAAACAATAACATGTTTCTTTATTAAGACAGAGATAAAGAAGACAAATACAAGGAAAGAATCCGAGTCTGTATTCAGGATTAAAAGAACATTGAAAGCAAGGTAAGTTATCAGTTGTATAAAAAGGAAATACAGTGATTTTCATTTTTGTTCGCTCTGTACTTCGTTAGCTTTATATAGAAATGAATATGTAGTGTACTCTGCTTATTCCAGATATCAGAACACTCTGCCTACATTTTTTCCCTCCTTTTCCTTAAAAAACTTTTTAAATTCTCCCCTTTTACAAACAATAATATTACGAAGTCGTATCGACTTAACTCAAGTCTCTAGAAGGAATGAGGAAAACCCATAGCATAGGGAAATTTATGACAATGATTTAAAGAACGTTATATTATAAAATATACAAAATATTTTATGATGGTAATCCACAATATACTCATAGTTAATGTTTAAATTGCAAAATCTGTTCATTTTTAAAACAGTAATTTATATAATGTAAACTGATGAATAACTGTAATTATTTAATACTAGCTTACCCGTCGCGCATTGCTGCGATCTCAGAAGAAAGGAAATTCAAGCAAACTCGTTACGATAAAATTCAATTTACATTTTATTATTTTTATTGAAACTTATTATTATTATTCATTTTCATGGGGAAAACATTTCAAAGTGTCGTTTCAATTCTATTTATTTATTGGAGCGCTTGTAGATACGCGATATTTTTTGTTTTTCCGTCTGGTGCGTACGCGAATAAATCGGTAGATTTTCCGACGCGTGAGCCGGCCACATACAGTTGTCCATTCGAGAAACACGGATTCTTTAAATTTAGCCCACACACTCGCAGCGATTGTCAGAAGCGCGATATTCCCCATTTTTATATAGAGGAGAAGATGGTATTATGGAACCCCAATTACAATTTAGTGAATTGTAAACAAGGTATCATAACTACACCCACATTTTTTGTGCGAAAAGGACTGGTAACTAGTAAACTAAATGTTCCTAATTTGATTTTTCGCTAGTGTAACTATAAGTATGGTTTTTGAAGGGTTTTGTACAAAAAGTCCGAAAGTAGGCTTAGAGAAAATCGGGTGGTAATATGGAACCTTACTGTATATTTTCAAAAAAATGCTTTAATGTAGCCAAAAACAAATAGGAAAGGACAAAAAATGTTAAATAATTACAAAATTATTTACTCCAATGTATTTTATCGCAAAAATGCTTTTATAATAGAAAAATATGACCTCCATCAACAATATATATTCCAGCAGCTCTTTTTCGATATTTTCAGACTTTCTACCTAGTGTCTTTTTCCCAAATTGCTCCGGACGAATGTCTGATTGCAAAGAGAGAGTTCGGAGGAGTTGAGTTCCATATTACTGTAAAAGCACCAAAGGGGTCCGTATTTCACGCATCGCCATCTCGAATTAACTTATGTCTGTCGAGACCAAAATTTAAAAAACGTGAACATCACACAGATTAATATGTACCCCTAAGTCTCTGGAACGGAATACATGCACCAGTGAACCTACAACTACACGATTTATATTTTAAAAATAATTAAATTCACTTAGCATTCAAAACTTGTGAATTTTGAAAGAAACAAATTTGCTGATTAAATACGGACAACCGTTTAACTGAAGTAAAACGGGTTTTCCTCTTGCTATGGATGTCTGCCTAGTTCAGTTCGGCCACATTCCGCTACAGTTCGCCTTTATTATCAGTTCGAAATGGGGTGGTTCCATAATACCCGCAGTGTTCCATAATACCACCTTCTCCTCTATATTTTTAAATCCTTTATAATTTTAATTATTTAATTGCTCCTTCCTCTCTTCTTTGGCGCGTTGTGAAATTTCTGATAGTTGGATAATAAACCGTTTTATTGTAATTTGTCCTTTTAAATTATTTTGAGTCGATATTAAAATTTGGAAAAGGGGGACCCCTAGATCGGTAAAATAGGCGAATTTCCTCCTACGACTTCGGTTGTTGTTCGGGATACGGTTAAGGTTTTAACAAAGTTCGAGCGAGTACGTAATTAGCAAAAAAATAGTTGAAATAAAGTGATAAAACAAAAATTATTACAAATATCGTAAATAACAGTTTACAAATGCATATATAGAGATATTTCTTGGAGGGGGAAATGGTCTTCGCAATTTGAAATCCATCGATCTCACGATGAAATGCTCGTATACACTCTATCGTAAGATCGCGCCATCTATCGTAGGATAAATGTACTATGCCAGAAAACGGAGTGTATTAAAAACTTCCCAGAGCTTCGTGGCAATCGTACTATGCCAGAAACCTTCGCTGAGGTATATTAAACAACTTCCCAAAGTTTCACGACAATCGGATAAACGGTGTGGTAATGCATGAAGGACAGACAGACAGACACACACACATACATTCATTTTTATATATATAGATTAAAATTCACTTAACATTCTTAACTAAAAGACGGCAATAACGTGTATACATCTATAAATTTTGTTAATATTATTATTTTACTTAAATTTTCTTCCCTACAATATATTATATTCAAACGATTCCATGTATGAATATTTTCTCAAGAATTTTTTCAATCAATATTTTTTCAAGAAGATATTTTCTCTGATAATTAAATTGAATAATATCTTTCTAAGTTAGAGAGAAGAAAAATTCAAGTTACATATGTTGACGATATTAGCCTACTGTACGTTCGTTACATAACATCATTTCAATCTATATCTATATCTATATCTATATATAAAAATGGACATGTATGTCCCTATATTTCACTTTTTCGCCAGAACTACACATCGCACGTGAATGGTGTTTGTATGTGGTGGTAGCCCCAAGTCTCCATTCGTGCTTAGGGATGGTTGCGTCTCGATAGCTATAAGAGTGCGGGAGATATGAGGCTAAAAGTAGTTGAAAGTGGCTTTCTATTTCGAATGTTTTGTTCGAATTTGTTGAATTTATTCGAATTTGTTCGAATTAAATTCGAACATAAAATTCGAATAATGGTTCGATTATAGAACGATTGTAAACGTTCCAGAAACGTTGAAAATAGTTCGTTTGACTAAACGTAAAAATTCTCTAATTAGTCTGGAAAC
>NW_019384338.1:693578-706739 GCF_000671375.1 Centruroides sculpturatus | reverse complement strand
TATGCTATAAACAAAAAATTGTAGGATTACTTACCGAGTGTGCACCGTTCGACGTCGCCATTGCTTAAGCTTGTTTTCGTCGCGGAGCAGCGCACCAAACGGCGGCCGCGATTTCTGATAAGTTATTTTTCTGTGAAAAATTTGTTGAACTTTGGAGACATCATTAATATAAATAATTTTTATGGCCGTTGAATAAGAAATGTTTCTTTCACAAGAAATGTATAAAATTACAGTGCTGTATTAGACTTGCGGTACCTAATTTACATACTGTACAGACGATAATAAACTCAACTTACCTATCTAAACTCTCTGTAGCGTGTAAGTAGTTCGGCTGCTCGTCTACTATTGGTCCAGATTTGATCAATCCTGTCGCGACACGAATCGGCGATGACGTTTTACGCGTCCCTTTTAGCGTCTTTATACGAATACCGTCGCAATTTTTTCGCCGCGTTATAGGAATCTGCATTATAGGGGGTCTACTGTATATCATTTTTCTTAAATACTATTATTCGACCAGCGAAAAACTAACAAGAACCGAAAAAACAAAAAATTACTACTACCTTTTCCTGTGCGAAATTGAACCAAGATCATTTCATAACGTGGAGGTTTGCAAAAACTCGGAGGGTCAAACTTTCTTACCCATGAAATGTATGTGTCTTACACTTGGATATTGATATCACATTTAATAATAGAAATTTAAATACACGGGTTTACATTAAATCTATGCACGATCCGCTATATATTCCCTCTTGTTCTAATGATCTTTACATATACAAAATATCAGCATTTCGAGCTCTTATTAGAAGGGCTTTCCTGTACTGCTCCAGCATATACGACAGACTTGATAAGTTGTATAGAATTACAGAAATTGCTGTAATGTTGGATTATAGAAGAACCATAATTGATTAGAAGTTATAAAGAAAACAACGAACAAAAAGAAAAAAGAACGGGATCTCGAAGTTCACTTATAGTAAACATAAGAAATGCATTTTGAATGACTATAGAAATTCGGAACTGATTTTAACTCCTCCTTTCCTATATAATTTTTTAAGAGAGCGTCCATGATTTACAAGCTTCTAAAAAAATTATAAAAAAATGGATGAACAAGCGGGAATGTATAGAATACCACATGAAAATGAACAGCAAAGACTCAAATAGGAATAGATCAGCGTCACAAATAGAAACCTTTCCATACCTTTTAAAGAACAGATAAAACGTGGAAGAAAGATAAAATTACACGGCATTATCTAATGGCACAAACTGAAGGCTCGGTCGTAAAATGGGAGGAAACAGACATCATCAAACCAATACACTCGCCATTTTTAGCAATAAACTTGGAGAAAATTGAAATTTACAAAAGCAGATTAATGGACAAATGTCTGACCGCTAGAGATGCTGAAGGCTTGCCAACGATTTGAAAGTGTATTGTGGAAAAGAAAATAAAAATTAGGATAAATCATAACTTTGATTTTTAGGTGCTAGACCAGGGGTCGGCAACCTTTTGAGTCGGAAGAGCCAAAATTACAATTTACAAAATTTCAAAGTTTTTAAAGCCACAAAATTTTTTCTTGCGAACAATAAATAGTACTCGCATAAATAAAGTTTTTTGATAAAAAAAAACTAATCTATTTATTCATAAGAAAAAATATTTATTTATTCATATATAAGTAGTGTTTTTCACAACAAATTAAATAATAGAAACATCCGACGACGGCGTCATTCGAGAGCTTCCGACGGACTGACGACAGTGACGACGCGTGTCACGGGGGAGGGGTGCGGTGAAAAGCGAGTACAAGTGGCTGAGAGATAGAATCGGTGCCTAATCCTCGTTAATCGATTCAGAACGATTTTTAAATGTTTTTTTTTTGATAAAATAAATATTTGCGTATGGAACTAAAGAGCCGCAGCTTCATATCCAAAGAGCCGCATGTGGCTCGCGAGCCGCAGGTTGCCGACCCCTGTGCTAGACGCTTGTACATTTTTTACACGAATCCTAGTTCTAATTAAAAATGAATAAACTCTCCACCAGCTACATTTTACCAGCGCCTATTTTCCTGTAGATATAAAGCTCTAACATCTCCAAGTGGTAAGGATGAAAGGAAAGATGTCTGTAATATCTCCAGTTCCAATTTTTAAATTTGTATTTTTAATTGGATATTTTTTGTGTTTTTAAAGAACGTTTTAATTTTGATGGCCAAGTAGCCTACAAAAAAAAAAAACGTCGGTCGTCAAAAGTTTGTATTCCGGAACACTAAAAATGAATAAATGGTGGTTCCTTTTTTGGACAGAGTTTGTCTTCAAATTCATTTTTACATAATTGCCATCCGACGGAATTCTACAAACGCAGCAGTTATTGTTGTGTACAAGGTCGAGAGGATTTTTTTCCTGGACTCGGAGTAAACTTAGGCGCCCATAGTAGTGACTCCCCGCCAAATAAAAGTCACTGACTGACTATATACAGGAATCAGAGTTGCTGATTTTCGGGGTCGATTTCTCCGTCCCCCAAACACCTGAGATAATTCCAAATATCTCGTTCTAAAGGAAATTGTTTTCTTGGATAGTGTGCAAAATTTCAAGATTTTCTGTAATGCAGTTGTCGAAATATAAGCAATTAAAAAGTTCAAAAATCGCCAAAAAACTGTATTTTCTTCTCCCATTTCTTCATCCGGCACTTTACACGCCCCTAGAGAAAAACTACTGGGTCTAGAAAGTTCAAGTTTTAAACTTAAGTCTTTCTCGTTATCAATGAGGCGTTCGCGAATCTTTCGGTTCGATAGGTCAAAGTTCACGGGGTTTTCCATACAGATATTTCAGTTTTATCGCTTAATTTTATGCTTGTATGGATTGCATTGAAACAAATGATTTTTATTCAAATTTGGGTTTTTTATCCAGAATAACAAAACCCAAATTTATGCGAATTAAACGATTATAACGATTTTACTAATGGCACAATGTACATCATCATCTTGGGTTTTACACAATTATTAGCCAAAATCAACTGATATTCAAACAAAAACATCTGAGATGTAAAATAATTGCTCCAAGTAAAAAATTATAACAATTAAAATTTTTTTCTTAGTTTTTCTTTGGTAAATATCAGCTTGGCGCTTCGAACCGGTATCCACAACATTTTAATTGTTTCTTTCTGCATTTCTCTTCGAAGTGCCAAAAAGAAAAATTTGACTGCCATCTAAATTGTCATAATTTTTTACTTGACGCAATGTTTTTGTTTGGATAGAATGATTTCGAAATTTACGATTGTAAATCTCGAAAAATCACTGACTTATAAATCTTTTGTGGTCAATTTTACAAACACTTTATAATAAACAAACATTTTTGTTTTCTGTAATTTTATATAAACGAAGAGATGCAAATTCCTGTATTGCTTTCCTGTTACAAGAGCAAAGTTTGAAGGAAATAATAACTATTTTATATATTTTTACGCATAAGCACTTGGGGAATAACACTTCCTACTCTGGAACAAAAAAATGAAAATTTGCTACAGTCTTAACACAGTTTTATTTGATGACTGAAAAATATCAAACGTGCAAGAACTAAGTCATTATTGGCCATTATTATCTAAGTGACTTCATAACAAAATTAGCAGAGCGAACTTCTCTTCAGAACAATTTGTCTTCTATTCATAATGTTTTTTAACTTTCTATGTATATATAACTAAATATTTATGTGTAGTATACCTAATTATTTTCTTTCATTAAATTGTTGAAAAAGTAAATAAGTAGCTTTAAAGTAATTTAATAAGTTTTAAGGTATAATCTTTTTAAATAATATTAATCACGATTTATTTTAAATCACATTACGCTTTGTTTATCTATAAAAACATGTAACAAAAACTTAATTAAAATGAAATTAATGCTTATCACTATGAGCTAATGGATAAAAAAGAACAGATGTATCACGATAGTGTAATAAAGTAATAATAATACTAACTTAAAATAAGCCAGAAGCTTAAATTTTTTTGAAAATAAACATTCCAGCAAACCGGAGGAGTCGCTATTATTTGTCTCTCACTTCGAAAATTTACTTTCTAAATTTTTTAAAGTGATTTTTTAATTAAAATTGTTACATTATATAATTTTTTTAATCTCAAGTATCCGTCTCACGCGTAGCCAACCAATGCAATTAATTTTAAATTATTCTTTGTTTTATAAACATAAGAACTGTCCATAAATTTCGAAACGCAGATATGGGTTCGTGGGTACGCAGATAATACAGTAGAGCGTCGTTTATCCGAATCAATTGGGGACTGAGGTTGTTTGGATAACTTGTTTTCGGATAACCGATTATGTACGAAAAAATAACCAATTCCATGTTGAAATTTTTCTTCGTTGCGTGTCGCTTCGCGTTGAATTTTCGCCTAACGTAAACTTTTTAAAATAATAATCGTGTCTATTGTATCGTTAAAAATTATTTCTTTCTTTTTACAAACACAATAAATATATTGAAAAATATAAAAACAAAAAAAATTATACTTGAGAAGTTAATAATCTAGTATCAAAAACGTTTGATTCAGCAAGACACACAGTCCTCAGAAAAACACCACACAAAAGTGTCAGTGCTGCCGGGTAAAACACACACATCAACAAAAAAAATATTGGAGTAGCGAAAGATATAGCCAAAGATTGCAGCGCCACAGCACTAGCAAAAATTTAAATTTGCCGATTGGAATTCTTTCGGATAACTGGTGTTTCGGATAAATGACGCTCTACTGTAGTTACAATGCCTTACAAGGGAGTAAGGGTATTAACAAAAACGTTAGATAATAGTAGCAATCTCAACCCTTGTGTAATAGAATGATTCATGTTTGTTTCCAAGGGTAGATAGCAAACCCTATTGTATATGTCACTGTTTTGTACGTAATTAATAAAACAATAGTTTCAGTACCTTGTGCTGTGTAAACTTATTATGCCTTAGTATTAAGGGGTATAAGATATGGGTTACGTAATTTTGAGGATGGATATGTGCGACGCGTTACGGAGTGTTACAGGAGCGAAAACAAGTACAGTAGAGCGTCATTTATCCAAAAGTCGGTTATCTGAAACGTCCGTTATCCGAAATAATTCCAGTCGGCAAATTTAAATTTTTCGCTAGTGCTGTGGCGCTGCAATCTTTGGATATATCTTTCGCTACTCCAATATTTTTTTTTGTTGATGTGTGTTTTTTAGCTGGCAGCACTGACACTTTTGTGTGGTGTTTTTCTGAAGACTGTGTGTCGTGCTGAATCAAACGTTTTTGATACTAGATTAACTTCTCAAGTATAATTTTTTTTGTTTTTATATTTTTCAATATATTTATTTTGTTTGTAAAAAGGAAGAAATAATTTTTAACGATACAATAGACACGATTATTATTTTAAAAAGTTTACGTTAGGCTTAACATCGACGAAAATTCAACGCGAAGCGACACGCAACGGAGAAAAATTTCAACATGGAATTGGTTATTTTTTCGTATATAATCGGTTATTTGAAAAATAAGTTATCCGAACATCCTCAGTCCCCAATTGATTCGGATAAACGACGCTCTGCTGTACAATCTTCATTGAAACATAAAAGAAATTTAATTCAGACTATATTGTATATATTAGCAAGGTGATTGCGCCGCGCAACGGCTACTGTTAACATAATCTAAAAAAAACAATTGCAAAAATCGCGCATTAAAATCGCGACTCAGACAATTGTTAAATAAGAAATACTGTGTCTAAGATCCAAAATGTCAGACGAGTCAGGTATGTAAGTATAATATACTCTACGCTATCATTTCAATTTGACGTCATTTTGCACTTTCCCATGAAAGAAAATATAGAAATGATGTAAAAAGTCTTTTACGTCATTATTCTTACAAAAAGTATGCATTTTATATTTAATAATTATACTTCAATGTTATTTGAGCATATATTCTCTTCAAAAGTGCTGTTACAATATAAATTATCATCTAATTTGATAAAAATAATAAACTATAAATTTATTTTACAACGTTTAAATATCAATAGTTACATAAATATTTTATATAGGCTAAGAATAAATAGGTTCTACTATTGAAGACGTAAGGATGAATATTATTTAAATATACAGTGAATTAATTCGGTTTTTAACTTTATAAATAAGTTATATGTTGCAAGAAAAATCAATAAATGCTGTATTAAATTTTATTTTTCAATTCCAAACATGTGAAAATACGTTGACGTGCTGTTTAATAGGATCAATTATTAAATAAGCAAAATTCTGCAAGTGATCATAACTGGATGGATAATATTTAACATTATCATTCTGTAAAAGTGTTTAAAACATTAATTTTATTGTTAAAAATAAAGTAAATGGAAAATGTTAGTATACTCACATAACAATTAACTTTCGCAATAATTGATATGACTCTAATCTCTTTAGTTTCAGGATCTTTTTGCACACTAAAATAAAATAAAGTAAATAATTCCGTACATAATATAAATAAAGTAAATTTAGATTGCTATTACGTACTTAACAATATCCTTGTACATTTGCTTGGCGACGTTAAGATAGTCGTTAATGTAATCTTCGTATTGACATAAGTTTCCTCCTAAACAGAGATGCGCGAAGAGTCTAAACAAAAATTCCCTTCTTTCTATGGGAGTAAACATATCATAATTATCACTTTCTTCTATCATCAACATCTGCAAAATAAAATACAATAAAAATTTTAGCAATATTTATAAAGTTCGTCTGTAACAAGAACCGAAAAAGAGAAAAGTGTTTTTCAGATTAACTGTAATATTTGTATATAAAATCTAAATTTCTATGTTTTATAATATTACATTTATAAAATTTTTATTGTACAGAAAATTATTTATATGTAAAATTCTTCTATAATCATGTTATTATTTTGATTTTCTAGTTACTATATACAGCATTTATCTTTCAGTTATCTTCCTTCTTTTAAAATTTAAAAATATATTAATATGTTAAAGTATTAATATATAGAGTTAAAGTTGATTTATAATACTATATATGTATATATAGTATTATAAATCAACTTTAACTCTATATACAACTAATATACATATATCAGATGTAAAAAAATAACGAGAAATTAACGAATTAAATGTAGTTTTGTTAAATTTATGAGCAGCATCAAAAATATTAACGCATATTATATATATATATATATATGCTATATATAAAATATGCGTTAATATTTTTGATGCTGCTCATAAATATATATCTGATTGTCGTATAATAATAGTAAAACAATACTATAAAAACATATAGCCATGCAATAGCATTTAATTTAAGTTTAATTTAGATACTATTAAAAATTATTATTTTTTAACATGATTAAACAAAACTTCAATTCTTAGAAAGAAAAAAAACCCCAAATTCTCTACATAATTCCCAAATTAGCTTACAGATGGCGCTAGGGAATTAAATGCTATTTACTAAATAAAAGTTTAAGAAACAAATTTCGCAGTTTTGCTGTTAAGATAATTTATATTTTTCTGATTTTTGAAATTAATTGGTCATATATAATAATGGTATACAGTATATAGCAAAATTATCCTTTTTGATGATATTTATTGTTACCGTATGATGGATCACTAGTTTCAAAATAAAAATTTGAATAATGTTATCAGTCACTAGTAGTGATTGATGTATGATCGTGGCCTAAGATATGATTTTGAATAAAACTATGGCAGTTGCCATCACCCGAAAGATGATGCATCGAATCGTTTATATCGATGCAAATGTCATTGTTGAAGATCAGAAATCAATAAACTTTGCTCTTAATTTTACTAAGATTATCCGAAACAATGATAAGCAATACACCATATAATGTAATGGGTTTTCTTTTAAAATTCCCACTAATTTGTGTTTTAATTGTACAAGAAAGTCATTTTTTTCAAACAGAAGTTATTAAAAAATTACGAAAATAATTTTTTGAATTTAAATACTATAACCAAATAAAAATATTAATGTTACTTAATTAAAGTACGTAGAAAGATTTTATGGATAAATTCACAATAAATTAAAATGGCATATGTTATGATTATTAATTAATAAAATCACATTTCCTTCCATTTAAAATTATTACAGAAAAAAAGGCATTAAGTTGTAATTAATAATATAAATTATTAATTCGGATATAAATGTATTTATCTTTGTTAAAGTCCTAAAATATTCCGGCATGCTATAATAAAAGCTTAAATTTTATGCCACTATAAATTTTCAATAAAAGATTGAATAGTAACATGGCATATCTCTATTATTGTACTACGTAATCTTGAGAATATAATGATAAGCAAACTTCTATTTTTACTAGCAAAGTTATCTGTCAAATACAATAGGAGTGTACTGTACAATACAATATAGTATAAAGTATCTATTTGAGTTTAATATTATTGAAATATGTTTTATATTTTTCACTCTACAAACAGATTAATATTGTTAAAGTTCCCAATATCCTACTGTCGAAAGCAAGAAATTTATCTTAATTGTCATTGAAATGAAAATGTGCACTTTTCCTCGCATTCACAATAAATGTGACTAGTTTACTTCAATACGATTAAAAACGATGTACCTAACTGATAATTTCAACAATTTTAGTAGAAAATATTAAATCTACAAACAGACTTTGGTAAGATTAATTTTCCTATAATCAGCCAAACAAATATTTCAAATGTTCGTGACAAAGCACAATAATTAAATATAAGTTCGTTCAGTTCTGGAGATAGTATACGTACAGTACAGTACATTATAAAGGCTATCTAGGAAGTAAAGAGACGGAAATCACTTCAGAAAGGTTCGGGTTCGTAATGCGAATGCGTCATATCTGATGAAACACATCTCACTTCCGTACTGCTACTTAAACAATATTGATAAATAACTGAATTAGAAATATATCGAACATCAAACTTGGCCAGACACTAAATATTTAAATTCAATACCAGATTATAGGATCATGTCAAAAGAAAGGAAGGAAAAAGGGAGATAAATAGGATGCGCAACAATAAAAAGTTCTTTTCAAACAGCAAATAATTAAAGTTAAATGAATAAGTAATAAGTTATTGTTAAATAAAAAGTACAATATCATCAGCACTATACAAACTGAAGAAAAAAAATTGCTCGTAATAGCTAAAGTAACAGACAAAAGAATAATTTTACAGAATAATTAAACAAATTTATTATCATCGCAAAGATGCACAACATTACTATCAATAGTCAACATCACTGATAAACAAAGCAATATCTCTCAGCGCGCGATTAAACTTCAAACAAAAGATTTTTCAAAGAATGATGACAAACGTATAAAACAGAGCAGAAATCATTAATTTAATAAAGTAACAAGAAACCTTTATAATGCAGTGACCAACTATCGAATCATAATTTAAAACCAGTTTTTTTAATTTTTTAAAATTAAGACAAAAAAGATGAAACGCGTTATAAACGCTGCGAAAAGGTCATATTATCATGCAGTTAAATGGTTTTGAAATTAATTTCTTTAAATAACAATAGTATTTTTGAGTGTTAAGCATCAACAGCCATATTAATTTGAGATAAAATAAAATATTAAATAAATCAAAAGAGGAAGCTAAAACAACCAGCCAAATAAATGCGCAGAGAGGAATGGTAAATTTTATGGTAATTAGATATAAGAAAAACTTAATTCAACACTAAAATTTGCTTATATAATATAATAATATGTTTAATTTTGTTAATTGAATTATTATTGTCATTACAAATTATAATATAATGCTACTTAAGGCTGTTATTAAAGCACGTCTTGTTTAGTTTAGCTACTAAATTATTTTTTCCATTTATATTTCTTTAATAGCTTAAGCCACACATTATTTACTATATTTTGTTAATTAATGTGAAGTGTTACTCCTAACTTATCAAACATTTCATTAAAAGTTTAATAGGCTAAGATACATCTACTTCCTATAATTGATCTATTTTTAAAACGTTTTCTTATTTAATTTATAAAAGTATTATAAGTTTTGTTCAATAATGTTTGAAATACTGATTATTTTAATTTATATCGTATTTGCTAAATATGAAGTGTCTATGATTATAAACCTATTGGCTATAATTAGAGATATTAACTACAATAATTAGCGGATATTAATGATCTTAGAAAAGATGACTAAGAATATGCAATAGCATTGACTACAGAAAAATAGAGCTAGTAAGAGGGAAAGTATGACAATCGGTCAAAAATGATCCTCCAAGATTTTGACATTTTTGGACCCAGAGGACTATGAAACGTCGAGAAATGTAAAAAAGTTTTGATTTTTTTTCTGTATTTATGAATGTTAGTGTGCTTTTTGTGGATGGGTGGGTGGCATTTTGTTTTACCTATTTTGTTTACCTTCTTTGAAGCTTAATAACTCCTGTGCTTTTTGCCGAAAATTTCTGAAATTATTCAGGGAAGTTAGTGTATTAGCGGAATTGATGCTATTAAATTTCGGCGGTTAAAGGTCGAGGGGTGGGGAGATAAAGAGGGTCGTGTGTCATATCTCGAGTAGGATTGGATTTTACTTGTTATTAACATTTAGAATTTTTTATAAAACCCATCCCGACCCTCAAATTAAGCTTTTTTGCCATTTTATAATAATTAAAAATATAAAAATATTTTAATAATGAAATATCATAACAGATGGTGACACATGCAACACATGCACTTTTAAATGTTTCCGAGAAAGTTAAGCAACTCTTTGCTGGATTTTTTAAAAATAATTTAATTTAATTATATAATATATACATATAGGGCCTATACACACATACATAAAATATAGATATTCAATCCAAATTTTTCTCTAGATCAAGAAAATTTTTAAGATAATTTTCATATTCCACATAAAAATGAATATAAACTATTTTTAAAAAAGATAATTTATTAAAATAGATGATTCTGAATAAAATGAAATAACGATAAGTACAATATCCAGTATAACGGACAATAAAGAAAATAGAGAATATCACTTATTCTAGATTACTAAATTCAATAATAGCAAATTAGACAATTTGCATAAGAACCTCTTTAAGAAAGAGGAAGTAATTGAGGTTGAGTCTGATCATAAAAAAACCTACATTAAATAGAAAAAGATGAAAACGAAAAGAATATCAAAGAAAAATAAATAATAGGAACTTCTACTGTTGCTAATACATATTGCTGATTAAGCAATAATGCTAATACTACTATTGCTGAATAAGCAATAGTAGTATTAGCATTAGTACAATAGTAGTATTTTTCTATTTGCTTGTTCCATCTAAAGTCAGTTGATCTATGGTCTACACATAATTTGTAGAATATATACTATAATTTAAGGATTAATAAGAATATCTCACTTTAACCGATTCAGTAAATTTCGTCATATTCCGTTTTACATTATTCTATGAAAGCGTTTATATTAAATTATACTTTACATTCGTGTGCATTATATTAATTGTCATATTTCGGAAGTTGCAAATTCAGAGTGAAGTATGAAAAATTATATTAGATGAATCGAAGAAAATATCTGAAATGTTTCATGATGGAAAGAACACGAACTTTGTCAAACCATTCGATTATTGTTCCGATTAAGTTGTCGAATAGTTGAAAATTGAGCAACTTGCTCGAAAAAGAAAAAGGGTTTTAAAAAAATTAATTTAACAGCAACGACATTATAAATAAATAGAAATAACTAAATTGTTCATGAAAGATCAATCATGTTTAAACTTAGTGCAGAAAATATTAACGCTTTATTATCGAAAGTAGAAAAAGTGCTACTTTCAATTTTAGCAGAACCTTTAAAATTGAGTGTGAAAATTGAATTCAAGTAGTTTTCCTGCTTCAGAAAAAAGAAGAAAAAAGGAGTAAAAAGTGCAATCCTATTCTTACGTGAAGCACGAGTTTATTAGAAGAACCCAGTGATTCATTCACAGAATTGTTTCTAGTATCTCTGTAGAAAATTCTAGGAATAGATGTTATAAAAAGTACGAAAAATGATTCGAATAAGATTAAGATCTGATAAAAATCTGGAGAACTGTCTCAATTGACGCCATTTCCGAACGAGACCGAAACTTGAATAAACTTCGTGAACCTTTAAAGAAATCTTATTAGGAGAGATTGGTGATGGAAGTTCATTCAGCAGCTTCAATTCTCGATTCTTTTCATTCATTGAGAATGACAACGACTTAAAAGAATTTAGAAAAGAGAAATGTCAAGCTTTTACAAACAAGAGATTTTCATCCGAAAAGAATAAAAAATATATATACGATATGTTTTTGTAAAGAAAAATTCTACAGATAATCCTTTAAGATCTCTAAACGACGAAAACATCAACGTTTCTGATTTTTAAAAATTATTGAGTTTTTCAAATTAATTATTATTTATAAATTGCTCAATTTTATGAATGTTTGAATCATTGGTATTTAGCACAATAATTATCAGTGTTATTGTTTTTAAATATTTTAATTTTTTTATAGAATTATCCAAAACAATAACATAATTCACTGTCGAAAATATTAGGAATTTTCAATATATTGAAATTGTTTAGTGCCAATTTGAATCTGTAAGTATAAAAACACTTTGAAATTCTAAATAGAGTAGTATTTTTCATTTTTATTGTCGATAGATAAATGTCATCATTTTGCTTTGAAATGTCTCATTTCTTTGATTCAAAAGTATTGAACTTGAAAAGTATTCTTCTGTTTCAAATATTCACTGCTTCAATTCTATTGTAGAGATGATTCAAGAGAAAACCAATTTAAATTTAGATTTAAAAAACCGCTAAGACTTGATAAAAATATAATTATGTTCAAATTATTAGAATGTTTAAATCGAACTTAATCAAATAAGTAAATATATATGTTACCGCTAAAGCTCGAAATCCGTTAATGTGCGCTTTACCTAGCTAATCTGCAGATTAACTAGGGTGATCCGTTAAAGCTGCGAAAATTATTCCATTTCTCAAATTACCTAGGTAATGTTCAGATTATCTAGGTAATCTGCAAATTACCTACTAGGCACTCGGTAAAGTGAAAATAAGATTTTTGCTGGAACAACAGCAACGTTTCTGTACGCTTAAATTAACATAATGTTATTTATTTAATTTTCAATATCTAAAGAATCAAGTTAATACAATCAACAAATTAGTTGATTGAATCAATCATCAATCAATTAAAAAAA
>NW_019384338.1:544023-692105 GCF_000671375.1 Centruroides sculpturatus | reverse complement strand
ATATATATATATATACACCCCGTAATAATAATAATAGAAAAAAGATGAACTGCTCATAGATATATTTTAATTGTTTTACTAATACGTAATTGCTATATTAGTTAATATAACATTATATTTCATAAGAAATTTTCTTTCTTGTAGCAATTACGTATTATCTATAAATGAATGGCGTATCAATTTCTAAAACTCTGTAATAACTTTTAATTATTTTAATCATATTTCTTTATAGTGAATTTAATTCCAGAATTTTTTTTCTTTAATTACTTAAAAACAACTAATTTTTCCTTTGTTAACCNAACTCTGTAATAACTTTTAATTATTTTAATCATATTTCTTTATAGTGAATTTAATTCCAGAATTTTTTTTCTTTAATTACTTAAAAACAACTAATTTTTCCTTTGTTAACCTATAAAATTTTGTGTAAAATACAATCTACCATGCATTTTGCTTTGAAAGATAATAATTATTCTCTCAATAGAATTAAATTCAGAATAAAATGCTTATAATTAAGTTTGAATTTAACTGGTTATAATTTAAAATATCTAAGTTATTTATTTTTGTATTTTATTCTAATAAAAACAAATTATATTATACTGTATAAGAATAAACATTGTGTTTTGGTTTCTTTGCATAACTGATAACCATAAGGAGAAAATTGTTTTACAGGAACCATTATATTATCCTTTCATTATGAAAAGTAAAATATTGAGAATCTGAATCTGGTTTGTTAATTGATATTCTAGCTCACTAGTTACATTAATTTTATAAGATATTAGTTAATAAAATATTTTTTATATTAAGCTTAGATTAAAGACAATCAAATTTCATTTTATGTGGAGGAAATAGTTTTCAGTACATCCTACTATCAAGAAGTTTTAAATTAATACGCTTTGCAGTACTTAATCTGAATAGTTTATTTTCTGAGTATTCGACTTTTGCATACTCCTTAAACATTGAACTTGTATTTTTCTTTAAATATTATCGTGTTAAATTTTAGAATTTTTTTTTCTTTAATTACTTGAAAACAGCTATTTTTCCTTTTGTTAATCTATAAAATTTTGTGTAAAATACAATCTACCATGCATTTTGCTTTGAAAGATAATAATTATTCTTTCAATTCTCAAAGTGGCCGTAATTATTGTGATTAAAAATAGTAAAATGTGATAAAATTTTACTCGGAAATTTTTGGGTGGGTCTATCTAAAAACAAATGGGAGGTGACTAAAAACAAAACAAAATGCTTGAACTAACTTTTAGCGTACTGTACTTATATAATTTATTATTTCTTAAAAATGCATTCTACTTTCTGTAAAAAAAAAAAAATATATATCAACCTAGACGTTTTAAAATTTCAGTTAGTTCAAGATAAATAATTATTCAGCCTCTAACACTTTCTCCCACTTAAAAAGTTATCAGCCGTAGTTTATTTAGCATAAAAATAAAAATCAGACTGTTAAGAATTGTATCTTAACGTAATTATAAATTTAAAGTATTAGTCTATAATTTCAGTTTGGTATTATGCAGAGTAAGAATTGTCTGCGTAGGAAGTTATCTTACAACTTAATAAGCACTTTCATTTTACAATTAATCGATTGTTGCTTCTGTGAAATTCCCAAGGAGCTACCATAGTTATCGTGAAATGCCTGATAATGTTAACATAATGGTTTGTTAGTATTACTGATGCAAGCGAATAATGGTGAAACGTTATTAATCTAAGCAGTTATTTTCCAACTATGCACTAAATAAAGCTTATGATAAGTCGTTCTTCCTATTTAATTGTTTTTTTTTTTCTATAACGAAATTTTCTATTTTTAAATCAGATATTCATGAATAAGTTTCTGAGTGTAGTAGTTTGATTAGAAAAAATTTAAAAGATGAACAGTGTTTTCAATTTAGTTTTGTCATGTTTTTTTAAATACACAACTCTCGAATAATGCGTAGTGTTTTCATAAACTTCTAAAAGTTAGCGAGAACTTGGCGAAATCATGTTTGTAATTTTCAAACAAAAAAAAGTAATTCATAATTTATAATAATACTTAAATCCAAACTCGATAAATGTAGGACTTATCATACAAGATATATGTTTAAAAGAGTATGGCAAAATTAATTTCTTTGAATTATCGTTTTTAAATGCATTTCGAGTCTAAATCCCTTTTTAGCTGTTGACAATACTTTAAAGAAACGGGTCCTGAGAAGGAGCCAAACTGTCTGCGATTTTAAATATCGAAATGTGATCTAAAAACTGTGTAAAATATTCCAGAGTTTTAAAAAAACCTTAAAAATTCCAAAAATAAAAACTGGGCAAATAAAATAACTTAAAATTATTGTGATCCGCACAAATTATTCGATTTAATAGATATAGATAAAATTAAATATAAAAAATAAAAGAAAAAATAAAATTTTTAAAATTAGAAATACGATCAATTATAAAAGTTATAGAAACAGTGTGTGAACCACTGATTGACTTTTTCTACACTTTTTCTGAAAACTCGACAAAAATGTATATTATTGTCGAGTTTGAGACATAAAAAGTACTACAGTTGAATAGGACAAAAGCTTTAAACATATAATTTATAATCATTCAACAGAATACATATAACGATTGGTCAAATTAGAGCCTTTTTCTGTTTCTAAATTTCATCAGAATCTTTACAGAGTATTAAAATATAATATTTATTAGAAAGAATGCAATCTTTAATATTGCAACTTTAATTCAATAAGTATTTGTGAATAGATAAAGAATTCTTGAAAATTGAAAATTCCTATCACAAAACCCATAAAGAAAAAAATATTTGTGTGTCAATTATTGAGAAACGACTTTTAATTTCAAGTTATAAAGATTTTATTTTAAATTTAATTTATAAAAATTTTTATTAATTAATATTTTCTTCACTGCCTGATCCTTACAGTTGTTTTATATATATATATATGTTACCGCTAAAACTCGAAAGTCGTTAATGTGTACATTACCTAGCTAATCTGCAGATTAACTAGCGTGATCCGTTAAAGTTGTGAAAATTGCTCCATTTCTCAAATTACCTAGATAATATGCAGAGTATCTAGGTAATCCGCAGATTACCTACTAGGCACTCGGTAAAGTGAAAATAAGATCTTTGCTGAAACAACAGCAACGTTTCTGTACGCTTAAATTAACATAATGTTCTTTATTTAATTTTCGATATCTAAAGAATCAAGTTAATACAATCAAACAATCGACAAATTAGTTGATAGAATCAATCACCAACCAATAAAAAAACACAAAAAATCAAACGATTTAAAATATTAATACAATTAGGGAAATTATTATATAGATAACCACCTATGGAATTTTGAGACTTTGAGTATCTATCTGAACTGAGGGGAGCGAGACAACTTCAACGATACCCTATTTTTGGACCGGAGACGAAAAATAATAAAGTTATCATACTTTTTCTGGTGATCACATGATGTAATTGTGCAGTTAATGTTACCTATGGTGAGTAAAATGCCGGCTCATCTCTGATTCCAGCAAACAGAAGGAAGGAAACAGTGGGGACGCACGTTCTGTCCTAACCTAACCTATTTTAATAAATTACCATAATTATTACCAACCAAATTATTAGAATAGGTTAGGTTAGGTTTGAACGTGCGTCCCCACTGTTTTCTTTCTTCTCTTTGCTGGAATCAGAGACGAGCCACCATTTTACCCACCATAGGTAACATTATCCAATTGTGCAGTCTAAAGATTAGTGACACTGAATTTCATAGCAATTGGTTTCTGCGACAAGCACGCCTATTTGTGGTACATTTATTTGTGGCAAAGATCTTATTTTCACTTTACCGAGTGCCTAGTAGGTAATCTGCGGATTACCTAGATACTCTGCATATTATCTAGGTAATTTGAGAAATGGAGCAATTTTCACAACTTTAACGGATCACGCTAGTTAATCTGCAGATTAGCTAGGTAATCTGCAGATTAACGAGTTTTGAGCTTTAGCGGTAACATATATACAATTATAGTAGCTAAATGAATTGCAAGAAAAACATCAAGTGCAAATCTTAACGAAAAAGACTAGATAATTAACTTACTTATCTAAACACTCAATTTATGACTTGTTTAATAATGTTCTCTGAGTTTTACTTTCTGATGATCAAATTTAGAAAAAATATTTGTTTACAAGCTATAATACACGTAAGTGTACGTTTTTTAAAATTAAATGCTGAATCTGTCATCTATATAATGTTTTTTAAAATATTTTATCAAAATTTTATTTTCATTCTAAAAACCAATAAAAAGGAAAAACTTAGTAACATTTAATAACAATTATACAATTTATCTATGCAGAAAATTATGCTACAGAAAGATGAAGTCTATTCCTAAATATCTAAAAGATATAGGCTTGATATAAATATGGAAAAAGTGTTTATTGGAAACATGAACATTTTTATTTTGTTAATTTTAAACATGAAAAGATACAATATAATCATTGTTATAGTCAATTGTTCTAAATCTACATAAGACACGCTTTATAACAGATAATTTACAAACTTATTTGATAAAATAATAAGAAATTTATACTTTTTTTTTTAAATCTAGAAAGCAGTGTCTTCGACTATATTTAAAATATAAAAATAACACATTTATGTTGTTATGAAATTTATAATTTCTTATTTTTTAATCAGCATTACTTATGTCTGTGTTTATAATATTACTTGACTAAATTGTCATTTCTTCCATCTCTTGAGGAAAATTTGATAATGATCTTGTGAGTGACATGCCTACAGTAAATAATGTTCAAACTACTATTTATTCTAAGCTTTGTTTTATCATTTTATATTTCAAGATAAAAGAGTATATAATTTAAACTAAGATCAACGAGATCATTTTTCTATTTAGGTCTGTAAAGTATTGATAGGAAAACTGGACATATCGTTAGCTTTTGAAAACTCCACATTTTTTAATGAAAGTTATTTAAAGAGTCTGCTGCTTATTTTTCAGATACATTGCAAATTTCATTATATTATTGAATTTCCATTTATATTTATTAATAATAATATTTGTATTATTATCTCTATTTGATTTTATCTCTTATCATATTTCGATTTTTTTCTGATATATCTCAAGTCGACTAACGGGTCAATGGGAATTCTTACTCTTGACTTTGAGTACTTTGACTCTTGAGTACTTTGTAAAATATGTAAATGGCATATAAATTATATACATTAATGTTATTAACAATATTATTCGATAAATACTTAAACATTGTTTATATTGTTGTGATTATTATTTTGTTATTTCTAAATTAACCTGATAAAAAATTTATAGACATTTTAGTTTCTCTTATCAGAAACATTTTTAACGTTTAAAATTGAAAATAATTATTTTTGAAATCAGTTTTCAAAATTATCATAAAAATAATATTGTATAAAAACTTTGTTGAATTTATAACAAATTAATTGCAATTATTTCTATTATAAGCAATTACAAAATGTAAACAATAATGCCAATCTTTTTAATTCGAGAATTTATAAAATTATTTGTTTTTGCTTTGACAATTAAGTATTAATAATTTTTGTAAATAAATTTGAAACATACAGTTTGAAGATTTTTTAATTACAATATTAATTTTAAATACATCATTTTCATAAAATTGTTATATCAATCTTTTCTGTCTATACCTTATGATATTATTAATAAATATAATGTTCGTTTAAAATACATAAATGAAATTTGTTAAAAATAAAATATAATAACATTAAATATTGTATCGAATTTTCTAGAGAGCATCTTATTATTTCTGTCAATATAAGGACATAATTGACGGAAATACTTTTTTGTTTTTTACAAGAATATAGTGGAAATGTTTAGCTATGAACTCACCTTGCGTAGTTCGTCTGCTATATATATTTCATCGATATAATCTTCATAGCATTTTACGATGCTTCCGTCAGTACGTGCAATCTTGTTGTCATATAAACGATTGAAAAAATTCATAGATGTCAAAGTAGCTGGAACTGATTCTATTTCTACTTCAGTGGCTGCTGTAGAAACTGAAATCGAACTACCACGGTAATAAACTTGTAAGGATTGTAATACCACAGGATCTTGGAAGAAACTCTGAAATGAAAATAAGTTTTGAACAGAAGCAAAAGAATATTTAATTTTATTTACTAATTAATATTAAAAATCTTAAGTGTAAACTATTATAGTAAAAGTAGTTTAAAGTAGTTTAGTTCATATGTTTTAATTTGAGTAAAATTATTTTTTATATTATAAATCTATTTTGATAAATTTAATACTTGCCCATACAAAATCATTTAACATATAAGATCGAAATTTCTCATCAAAGCTAAAAGATTGAATACTCATATTATCCAATAGAGACCTGATTATAAATAAAATTAAAAAAACAGAATTATTTCTTTTTATATATTCGTATTTAGAATATTTCTTATATTAAAACAAATTAGTCTAATTTCTAATTACAATAAAAACAAAATGTTTTATATTTTTACGTGAAGAATTTATCTTTAGATCTTCAGTTGTTGATCTTTTTTAAAAAATCTAAATGTATAAAATTTTTCAAAAGTGCTTAAAATAATGTTTCTTGGTTTGTCTAATGATTAATAAAAACTTGAATTGTTGTTAATAATCTTATATATCATTAAAATGCAACATTTGTATATTTGAAACCATTTGAATTGTTTGAAAAGGTTGTTATATGTTATAACATAACGCATACATCAGCAAAACTGTATTTATCAGCGCGTTTAAATAACAAATTAATAACTAGGTCACTCATAACCTAACATATTTCAAGGTGATCAGTCACTTGTTTGTCAAATGTAGGCAGCTAAAACTGCAAGATGCTAAGCAACATCTGTTCTTAAGTATATTTAAATATTTTAAAGTTATTCGAATAAACGGAAGAAAAAAAAGAATCAATATTAGAATTTTTCCTTCTTCTTGAAAGAAATATAAGAGAAAAATAATAATAAATACAATCTACAAAACTTTCATCAATCATGTTCAGTCCATTATCGTATTGTGATTATTCATCGATCGATGCATAAGATGGAATACAATGGTGGCATTCGAAAAATCGCTCATCGCTCAAACTTGTTCAAATTTCCAAAAGGCACTTTTCAGATCTACCATGATGGTCATTGTGCTCCACAAAATTACTTTTAAGCTTTTTAAATCGATTCTCTGACAAATACAATGAATATAAACTTTATAAATCAATTTAATTATAACGTTGAAATATTTTTATATCTTAATTCGAAATCTTCAAAAATTTCAAATCCCAACTTTGAATTGTTTTCATTCTATGGTATTTTCTTATGTTATTTTGTGAAATTTATAAAATAATGTTGCATATTAAAGCTTTCAAAATATTCTTAATAAAATTTACACATGGATATAAAAGATTTAGAAGTAATTTATCACTTTGTTTAAAAAAAGAAATCTTAAAAGAACTGATATTTAGTTTAATAATTCCTAATTGCATTTCTTAATACTTAACCAGATCATCGGTTCATGTTCAACAGGTAAATGTGTTCAAAACTTATGAAATTTTCGATAGTAAAAAATATTAACATAATGGTTATAAATTATATCAACTTTTTTATTGATTTCTTAATAAATGCGGATTTCTTATCTTCTTCTACCTATACTACCCCGAGGGTCGAAAAACCAAAACGATTTTTTCCACAATGTGAAAATTGATTGAACTTTCTTTTGATAGATAGCTCACAGCTAAGAATTTTATTTAATAAATAATCTAAATCATAAACTTTTTACGGAATATTTTATTCAAAAAAATAATTTAAAAATTTACAATTGAACAATTTCATGGCTTTTATATTTAAAAAAAACAAGGAAAAAAAATAAAACAATTCAAAATTTTTAAATAATGTCATCTAATTTAATGCTTATTATCAAAACAGACTATTATTTGATTAAGCCAAAGAAATAATTTAATTTAAATTTATTTTTAAATAAATACGTATTAATATATTTCTTTTTTGTTTAATACTTTTTGTATTAATAATAGCTTGAGCTTATTATTAATACAAAAAGTTTATTTTTTTGTATTAATTTAAATACATTATTTAATAAAAATCAAAATAAAAAATTAATCATACTTTATAATTTAAAAGAAAACAATTAAACAAATCAAACATTATTTATTTTTTACATAATAATTAAATATTTAATTATAGTTTATTTACTTAAAAAATCAATTTGTAATTAAATATAAAATGAAAAAGGATAGAGTTAAAACACTACTTTTATTATATCTTGAGAAATAATAAAATTCCATAGTGAATTACATTATTTACTAAATATATAATTAATAATAAACATTATTACAATTTGATAAATTTATCAAATTGTAATAAAGTTTATTAATTATACATTTAGTAAATAATGTAATTCACTATGGAATTTTATTTTATATATAATGTATTACTAAATTTTTTATGTTGAAAGTATAAAATTTATGAAAGGTGTTTTTGTGTTTTATATATATTCAGAAAATAAATTTTATTTTATTATAGTAATATAGAGTTTAAAAAGTTAATTCAATTAGATTTATCATATTTTTTCCTTTATATATTGCCTACATGTACTGTACTGTACCTTGTTTATAAATAGGACTTATTATACTAGTCTTATTTACAAACAAGGCCCAAGTAGACAATATAAAAGGGAACAAATAAAACATTAAGGAGGTAAAAAGAATTAGATTTATAATAGTTTATAGAATTTATTATTAATTAATAAAAACAATTATAAATTGATGTCCTTATCACAATATAGACTCAAAAGTGTGTATTCCTATAAGATGATTAACTTGAAATTACACCGAATAACTCATTTCTTACCACTTTATAAGCAAATCTTTACAATTATCTTCATAACAAATAAATTTTCGATCGGGTAAGAAATGAAATGTAAATTTCTTCTCCGTTCCAACATATTTGTTATTTTCCGCCATGTTTTTTGTTGTCATGACAATAACGCGCTACGACAACAAATTGTCGTCTGTTTTTTTTTTAATCGAAATTTTTTCGAAAGATTGAAATTTATTATTATATATTATCTTAATAAATCAAATTATAATAATTAATTAAATATTAATTCCATTAAAAAATTCACTTCTAGAGTTATATTACCTGAGAGTGACGTCATAAAAAATGGCGGTTAGTGAGAGATTCGCAGATGTTATCCTATTGTGTTGTCAGGATGAATAATTTCTGGTTATATATATGAATTTTTTATAGTTTAAAAGCATAAAATTCTTTTCGGGGAGTCTGTTAGACTTTATTATTATTTATGAAAGAGCTTATTCAATTCTTAAACAAGTTGATTTAGTCACTAATGTGATGCAATATTTTCATTTCTGGTTATAGCTTTTAAAATAATCATTTATACAATAAATCATTATGTAATTTATATTTTACAGGTTTTAATGGTATATTTTTCAACATTAACATTAATATTTATCAAACCTATACAGTACTGTACATAAAGTTAAAGGTGTATATATGTTATATATACTTATATATAGGTTTATATATACATATATACACAGTGTACATAACTATATATATGTATATATACAGTTTATATAGCTTATAACAAAAAATTCTGTATAAAAATGATTTAGAGAATGATAAATGTAAATATAGAATCTTGTCAATATTCTGATTTAAACTGTTGACTTTACAGTATTTTTTAATTTGTAAAAATAAGGTGATATTCGACTCAGGAAATGATAAATATGAAAAATTCCACGAGGAAGATGATTGCTCTGGATAGATTTAATGAAACATAAAACAATCATTATAATGTAGCTTGCGATAAGGAATATTTATTTACAACTTGTTATTCTAAGATAAATATTATGCATGAAATTTAATGAAATATCGACAAAACTTGTATTAAAATAATATAGATACAAATAGTCACGTCAAATTCTACAAATGAGCAAGTTTAATGTATTTTTTCCATCTAAAAACATTTAAGAATTTTTAGCTTAAAAGCTATTAAATAAAATTGTTTATATAATATATGTAGCAAAGTAAATATTGTATTTCTAAAAATTTGTCTTTTATAACGTTTAAATTTTTAATTAATCCTTAAAACATTTAAGAACTTTCACAGATACATTATTGATAAAAGGAAAGTAAGAGGATTCGTTTCTTAAAATATTTATTTATTTAAATCGAATATTAGCTGATCATTATTAAAGTTTCAGTATGTCAATCTATTAAGATAATGTGAAATAATGGGATCATAACTGAAGTGTTTGATAACATCTGTCTTTAATATTGTTGCTAAAATTAAGAATAACAAATCAAAACGATAACATTTACAAGTGATCCTTACCGCACTTTTTCACTATGTTCAGGGGAAAGTGAACATTTCTTTTTTATTCTCAAAGCGAAAGGTGTTTTATAACTTTATTGAGCTACAATTTAAAAAATTCTAGACCTATAAATACCCACTGTCGTTTTTCCGTCTGTCTTTCCTTAATTTTAATATTAAACTTTTGTTTATTAGAAAAGATTCCACGANGGAACAAATTCTGTTTATAAATATTAATATGAATGAATCAACTTAATTTTTAGTAAGTCTTTTTTTTTTTACTTATATTACTATTATTACTGAAGGAAGATGATAATTAAAATCGCTAATTAAGCATATTATAATAATTAAGGATCGTCTCCTCTGTTGGGTCGCAATCATGATATGAAAATTAGGATACTTGACAGGACACGATGAAGTTTGACAGTTTTCCAATAATTTTGTAACTTTTTAAAAAGTTTAGTGGGATTTTAATATGTTAATCAGTTTTGTATTTTTTTTTCTTCTTCTTCTTTTTCAACTTACTGAAAAGGACTTTTGTAAACAGAATAATAAAAGAGGAGTAGAAAAGGCTTGAATTCTCTACGTGTACATCGAGTACGTGTTTATAATGAGTTAAACTGAATTTTCTATTTTATGAAAGAGTTTTGTCTCATAAGATTTCTTTAAAAGAGTTAGAAAGTAGTTTGACCTTATTAAATTTAAAAATTTTAAGTGTCCTATTAGAAATTTTTGAAGGTTGCACAGAAAAGTATTGAAACACGTGGTGTGAGTTGTTAACACTTATGTTTAAAAATTAAATAAGGAAAACATAAATAAATAAACTATAATTGTAAAAACTTTCTGTTCATTTTATTTATACATTTTAACTCATAATTTTACATAAACTGTTTATAAATGTATTAATCAAGAACACTTAAACACGTATAGGACACTTAGATATAACTTCGTGTAAGCAATGTTAAATATATATCTAAAGGAGTTAAAATATTATAGAAATATGTGTTATTATGGAGAGGAAAAGAGACGAATAATATGAAAATGCGCATTATACGTAGTGGAAACTTTGAAATATTTCGTATGTCAATAATTGACAAGAGTTGTGTTAACAGCGCCAGTATTTTCTTGGTGGCCGATGATCGAACTAGCAGAAGGCTATTCAGTTGCTGGTTACAAACCAGCTGTGTTAGCAGCTGGTAAGCATTGCTCGAGTGATGTATGACATTTTTCCAAACATTNTAAAAGAGTTAGAAAGTAGTTTGACCTTATTAAATTTAAAAATTTTAAGTGTCCTATTAGAAATTTTTGAAGGTTGCACAGAAAAGTATTGAAACACGTGGTGTGAGTTGTTAACACTTATGTTTAAAAATTAAATAAGGAAAACATAAATAAATAAAATAAATTTAGAGAGTTATAAGTGAAATATTTAATAATATAAAAATAATTTTAAATTTTAATTTTTGTTTTATTCATTTAAAGTTTCATTTCTTCATCCAGAATTCAATAGATTACTCTGTATGAAAAATATTTAATTCGCATCTACCATAAATCCTTATAATATGCATAATACTTTATTATTCTTTATATACCTTTTTTTTGCATAAAACTAAAATTAAAAATGTATGATTTACATAAGAATGAATAATATATTTACAGAATATTGTCGACACATCAGATTTAAAAGATATCTAAGTCGTGCTGACATTTATTCTTAAAGTTTCTTTGTGGTTTTTGAGAAGAATAGAATAAAGACAATTGGTATTCTCTTCAATAAGAAAATGAATTGAAAACCGAGTTTGAATAGAATGACAAGCATGTCAGATCGAATGAACAATGGCGCAAGTTCATCTTGTATCATTGTTCATTGGTTATTATCTTGATGTAATGATTGGAAGGAGAAAAACTCCGTTACACTGCCACAACATTGGCTTGACAATTAAGCTGATTCATTTGTTGAAGCAATAAGATTGTCTGTACAGTGTATTAAAAAGGCAAAAAACGCTTGGCGGTCACGACTGTTCCGTAATGAGTGTACATTGATCCGTTCTGGTGAACAATTGCAGGTTGGATACGTGTTAATATTTTCCAAGCATTCGAAGAAACGATTTTTTCTCCAGTTTTTTTAAGACATTGACTACATAATTTATTTTTATAAATAAAAAGTACATTTTGGCACGAATCCATCAACAGTTGAGAAATTACAGATTCTTTTTTTGTAATCATCATTGATAGGTAGATAGACGAATTCGAGAATCTTAATTTAAATTTTCGATTATGTTTGAATACTATTACAGTAACAATATTCCATTATTATCATAACAGTATACAGTTTTATGAATTATGTAATGTTCAATTTAATCGCAGCGCAAAGTTTCATATTATTCAATTTTTTTTTCCTTCTTCTTTTTCTTATCAAAGAGTTGATGATGCGCTCAAGAACCGAATTTGTCTTCGATATATTTTTGCTTGGTTGAATAACTCGGTTTTGAGGGAGAAATGAAAATCTTCCACAGATCATTTGACCAATGCTATGTCCAGAAATATTTTCTTCCTTCTAAGGAGAAGTTCTCGCTCATTTATTTCCCTTTTGCAGGAATAATTATTCTAGTTTAGAAACCATTTTTCAAATTTTATAATAGCCCATTGGTTCCATTAAATTTACATATACGTATATTAAATTTCTCTCGTTTAATTTTAATATTCTATATTATAATTAAAGCATTAAATATGCTTTAATAAACATTAATTTATATATAAGATAGTAAATTTATAATAAATATAAACAGTTTTTTTTTAATTTTTAGTCAAAAAATATAATAAAATATTTCAAAATACGTAATATTTAATTTTGCAAATAAAAGTTATAAAAATTATTAATAATTCTTTTTAAATAGTAAAAAAACGAAATTTAAATATTAAAAAAATAATATATTGTTATAAACATCTTACAGATTCGTTGATTTAAATTTTTAAATATATTTTAAAAAGAGTAGTGTTTTTTAAATTGATCTAATTATTAGAATTTTTTTATTAATTTATTAGCATTTTTTTAAATATTAAAACGTTAAAAAATGTGATCAGATCGGCCGGGTTAGAGTTAAGTAAAGGTAGAAAGAAGCTAAACAGAGGGAAAAAAGCTAAGTAAAGAAGGGGAGAAGGTAAGTGTAGAAGGAAAAAGCAGAAGTAGTTTATCAGACGCTCTTGTCTTTCATTAGCCGGTCTTCTAACGTTTTACATTGCGATCTTCCGGATACGACACGAAGTAAACGAAGGAGCATAAGAGCATTTGGGTCCACTCAGATAGAACGATAGGAAGTAAACGGCTACGATTATTGCCGGGCGACACCTACAAGACAGATAAACGCGGGGAGAGAGGTAAAAGCGCGTGATGTAACTGTCACCAGAAAACGTGCTTTGTTTATCTCAGTTACCGGGTGCCAGGGCGCGGAAATGGGGGAGAAGATCTTGCTTGATTTATGAGTGGCCAGCTATTGTGTGTGGTGTCAGCGACATGGCTGATTGTCCCCCTTCCTCCCCTGGACAGCCGAGACCAGAACAAAGGGGATCCTAGCACAATCATTATCTACGGCCTATACTGTTCGACAGTGCCGACCATTCAGCCGCGTGGCATGCTCTGACAGGTCCCGTCTTCCCCATAGAAATTCCGTCCAGTAGATAATACGGAGTTGGAGCCCCCATGCTGCTTACTCTTTAATCAAGTAGCCGATTCTAAAGCTGCCGCGCCGAACTTTCTAATAAATGACATCCATATACCGCGACTAGCATTGAAACATTGCGTCATTGCTATTGATGGTGTTGATATCGAGCCATCTATATTAAACAGTTGTTTCTGACGTCATTTCGAACACTATTAATAGTCGCTTTAAGTGTTTTGTAGAATGACGCGTAGAGTTCTTTTACAGCCCCGCTTCATTGTTTGCCAGCCTACCTCAAAAGAATGTTTATCTCGTCTTTTGTCTTTAAAAATAATTAAAATTTATTCTCTAACGATGCCGAAATTGAAAAAAATTTAACGAGTTAACATTGTGCGGGTCTTTTAAAGGATTACTTAATTAAAAAAATATGTGTTCTATATAAAATTCGGGATCGATAGGCATAGATAATATTTTTCCTCCAGTCTCTAAAAAGGATAAAAAGAGTAATGCCTGCAATCATTTATAATGGATATTGTAAGGCAAGTATCGATAGATCCTTCACTAACAAAATAGCTGACAATGAGCAACTTTCTTTCACTTAAGATGCGTTTCATCATGAATAACAAAGTATCTTCCCTTCCGTCCTGTTCCCCGCATCCTTTAGTAATCTAATCATTTTGTAGCCACTTCATCCCGGTTGTGCAGTGTTTAAACCGCGTTATTTTCGACCTGAGGCTGATTTGCCCTTAAGCGGTCAGGTGCCAGGATCTGCTAACATTGTCAAGAACAACTCAAGAAACTGACTAGTAGAGAATATTGATTTTTGGCAACAATAACTTGAAGCTTCCTCTCCTTGATGTCCGTCACAAAAGCTATTTACGATGAAAAATGACTGAACACGATTATGCAGCGCATTGTAAACTTTTCTCGTCAGCAGAATAATAGCTGTGCTCTGAATTCCATCCATCTGAGAAGATGACGAGATGTGAATACTTTGCATGTTCTAAATGTTGCCATTTACTCAGCTAACGTTGACAAAACACATTCCGCTTTGCTCTGGCGAAATTTCTCATTTGTCATGAGTTTCTTGAATATTCACAATGAACTATGTTATTTCTATTTAATAACTGATTGAATGTCGTCATTCGGCCCGCAACATAGCCATTTTTGTTATTATTTCAATAGTTTATGCATATCTTCGTTGAGATGATGAATGGCTACAGATAATTCTTATTCCTGAATAGAATTGGGTTGCTTATTGATATGCATTTCTTTGGTATCATTTCCATCCTGCACCCATTACAAATTTCACTTTAAGTATAAAAATCTCTAATAAATTCAGATTAAATCTTAGTACCTCGCAATTACGTCTCATCATTTCCTATCTTGGAATTCTTGATGCGCGTAAAGAAGAGAATTGCATTGCAACTATTGGACTAAAGACAAAATAAAAATTTTCTTTAAATATAAAAACTTAAAAGTTTCTACATTTACAGAAAAAAAAAAAAAAACTCAGCATTCCTTTTCAACTCTATAGACGTGTGATAATTTTAACTTATCATAATTTAACATAAGCATCACCTCTTTTTCTCCTCAAAAATTGCTTTACTCAAGATGATCAATAACGATTATGGGAAAGAGTTTTTGTGGTCGAAACGTCAATAAATTCTTCTAAAGCAAAGCTTGTTCTCAATTTAGGTGGGTCAATAATGTATCTTGTTTAATCGTTTTTCATCTGATTGATCTGATGTAGAAGAAAAAAGTTCAATTTTTCTTAAATAAAATCTAGGCTATCTATAATCCCATTAAAGGAAAGAATATATAGGTTTAAAAGTTATGAAAAATTTAGAATATTTTCACGAATTATTTAGCCTTAAAAATTTTAATTAAAATCTCAAAACAGGATGATAATTATCATGCATATGTAGTATGCTTACTTTCATTATAAGTACGGTCTATCTATAATAACTTAGTTGTCACTTGCTCTCATCTCTGTTTCTCTTCCTAAACTTTATCTTTTCAGAGAAAGTTTGGAAAAACTTTATTACACGATAAACATTTTTTTTTCACATTTAAAAAAAATTTCATATTAAAGGATCCACAATCGAAATTTTGAGCCAATCAGACATCATATAATAAACGAATTTCTGTTAAGAGATTTTATCATCAATTTCATTTTCCTATGATAATGTTTAAACTTTTTGTAAGAAAATTTATGCCCTTCACCTGAATTAGTATTTGTAGATAATTTCAAAGTAAGAATACCAAACAACTGCTTAGTACAATTGTCAAGTAGACAACACTTTTAATTAAAGAAATATTTTCGGTTAAACATATGATCCTCTTTGGCTTAGAACACATTTAACAAATTATAACGTATGTTTTGTGTGTTCTACATCATCTAAATGAGTTGTTCGAATCTGAGAATGGTCAGATATTTGATCTAGAATGTTCCTTTTATTAAAATCATCGGTTGCCTGAACTAAGCAGTTGCTTCTTTTACTTACCTACATTTATGTACAGTACTTATAATCAGTTTACTTTATTAATAAGTTATTAATAAATTGCTCGTATAAATTTATGAATTGTCTATTAATAGAATTTTACAGAAGAAATTAAATTGTTTCGCTATCGATTGTTATCAATTCTCACAATTCTATGAATACTAATCTGAAAACATATTGATAAGTTGACAATCAATCAATCAATATTTTATTTGACATAAGAAAAAAAAAATCCCTATCCTAAACAAGCTACATGCTACGTAAGTCGACATTATTATTAAACATAAATATTGCAGTTTAAATTGTGTAATCATTGGTAAATTAGTATAAATAAATTTTAACTTTATTAAATAATATTAAACTAAAATCCGAAATTTGGAATCTCTGTTCTTTTTCTTTTTTCAGCTGACAAATACAGTATATTCGTTGGGATAAAAGGTTAAGAAGAGCTTCAACAAAAATTTTTATTTATGAGCAACACGAATAAAACTATTACACTAGTGTCTCGTACTTCGAATTTAATTCATTCCAGGAGGTAGTTCGAAGTACGAGGCGAATTTTTTGTCGAATTTTGCGTTCGAACTACGCGGTACCATTTTAAATTATTACAATAATAATTATATACAATTTTAAAAAAATTTAAAAATATATAAATATAATAAGTTTAAACTATTTGCTGCAAAAAATGGTTTTTAAATAATTAAATATTATTTGTAAATATTAATATTAAAAATACTTTAATACATAAAACATAATCCATTTAATTGTTACATACGAGTAAATTAAGCTTATTAAATTAAAACTATATATGTATATTGTACGATGTAGTTTTTGTACAAAGATGATAAAAAAAATTAATAATTGATTAGTGATATGGTTGTTTTAATGATAATTCACAGGGGCAGAGAATACGAATGTAGTGTATAGTACAGTACGTGTTGTATTTCCTATTTTTTCTATCTTTTAAGGCGTTTTATTACTTTTTTGGTATATCCCAAGGTCACTTACATCTTTATGAATTTTCATACTTAATTTGTTCTGTAATTTTAGAAAGTATTTAGCAATTAATCGTGTATTACAGTACAGTGCAGCGAGCTCACTAGTGTTGTGATACGAATGGATTAACAAAGTATTAAAAAATAAATTTAAAAATCGCTAAATTTTGCTCTGATATAGCAGAATTGAATATAAAATTATTAAGTTTGAAATTTTTGATTAAAGTAAGAAAAAAAAATTTATTGCGAATGTGTGTTTATTTGCTTGTTTCACCCTTACAATTTCCATTATATTCGATCGAGTAATTGCTATTCTTTTCAGTTGTTTACAACGTTTTTGAATATTTTTTAATGCGTAACTAATCTATATCGCTATTTTAAATCGAGAATTGAATCAGTGGCTCCGAATCGAAGGAATTGATCAAACTGTACAACTATTGTTTTCTATTGTAGATGCTCAATGACACTTCCTTCGTTAGCATTCGGCTAACAATAGTAAATCAATACGGGGTTGCTTATTGATAATTAAAGATATTTTTCTAAGCTCTAAAGAGGCAATTCTTTTCGATTAAAGCGGTTAAAAGCCAACCGTATACAAAGAAAGCGAACTTATGACCAGAAACAATACAATAAAAATATACAAAGACAAGCTATGAAAGTTTTATCGTAAGAGAAACAATAGTGCTGCTGATAGCTTCAAAGAAAACTTCAATAAAGCTGCAAATTTCTAATTTTTTTGCTTATTTTACATTTAAAATTAGCAAAATTTTAAAATAGTTTTTTTTTATTACTTTTTAAAAATTTTTTTAGTTGATTTCTTTTTCTCTTTGTAACCATTGTAAAATCGTTAGGAATTTGTTTTTTAGAATTAGTTTCCGTGCTGCAATTTAAAATATTCTTTAATTAAAAATCCATAAATTATTAATATTGAAAACATAACCGAAGATTAAGATTCCGCCGAACGAAAGTATAAGATCGGTTCGAACTTGCAGTTATTAAAATAAAATCCATTAACACGGCAGCTTTATGGCAATTTTCTGAATGAATGAAACGTTTCAATTTTAAAGATTTAATCCGACTAAAACCGGGAATAGCGATCGGCACGACAAAAATGAATTTAAAAAAAATCATAATAAAATCGACATCCATCTTCCCGAGAGCATAAAAATGCATTCATTTACTGGCAACACTCTTCATCCGACTATTATAATCCGAATCGATAATTCGTAACTTTTATTGACAATTACGCCAGTTCATCAAATATAATAAATTTCTTTTGTACCAGTGGACAATAACCACATTTCTTTTTTTTCTCTCTCTCTCTGTTTCCTCCCCCGTCTCTTTCTAAAACCGAAAGAGCGAATTTCCATAGAATCCTCCAACAAAAGAATCCAGTTCTCATTAATCGCCATTCCATAACCAAACTCCCATTCAACTGATATTATCATTCTTTCAAAACTTCCATAAAATGCATTTTCGAGGCAAAGAAGTCGTCAACAATCGTCTAGATTTCAATTGGGCGAGGTTCTTTTCCGACATCGACGTCCTTAATGTGATGAAAGTGTAAACTCGGTGACGACACAAACGTCCCCTACAAATCACGGTAGCTTCATTGTTCTGGTTCGCCCCGTCTCTCCACCAGATATTTCATCGCCATTTATTGAAGGCTTTGTGAAAATAGAGGCCCTATAGACACTCGAGCCCGCTGCAGTTATGACGTAGAGCCGGTTCTATCGCCGTAGTTCTCTCTCTCTCTCTCTCTCTATTCAACTAGACTGTCGGCCAGAATAGCTAGTCGCACTCCTCCTGATAAGACGATCCTGCTGGTTTGCAGAATGAACTTATACCCAAGTTCCGGCCGTGATGAATGGAACGGTGAGTTATTACGATGGCTAGACATTGTGAACCCGACATAAAAGCTTGCTGACGTCGCTCTTTTCTCTGCCGACCAATAAACGGACGCTTTACGGTGGTGTGTACATAAAGGAGTGTGCATGTAATTTGGTCGGCTGTGTTCTCTCTATGCAGCGCCACGCGGCGGTTCTCCATCCTCCGCTGTCACGTGACCCCGGTGAGGTAAGGACGACTTTGTTGGAATTTCTATTTTGGGCGGAGGCGTGATCTCGCCCCATAGTACCCAGTCCTCACTCGCCCATAGTAGGCGTGTGTAGAGCGGTTGTAATGTTTAAATGGAGCGTGAATTTTAATATGGGTGCCGGGTCCAACCGCGGGGTGGGCGCTCACTTGTTTTAATGTTTTATAAAATCGGTGGTTTATATTGATTCGGAAGGAATGAAAATGCATAATGCGTTCGGGAAGAGAGCGAGGATTATTAATGGGCGTTTATGAGGGAGGAGTGCGTCTCGGCCCCGTTATTACATAATTTGGATAAGTGATTATGGGAATTTGCCGAGGGTTGTAAGAGCTCTCGTTTCTTTCCCTCCTTAGTAAGATTTATGTTGTGTCATATAATTGCATAATTATTTTTGACAATTTTTTAAATTATTTCTTTGTTTTTTTTAATTATGATATTGCTATATAACGTGCTGAAATGAGATATTTTCGAAACAACCCGTTTTTATCTCTATCTAAACGCTAATAAATAGAATAAACTGTACTAATATAGTATTACCTCTACTAAATACTACTAAAAACTGTAGCTATACAGTTTTTAGTAGTATTTAGTAGAGGTAATATATAAACATTATATATTAAACCCTTTTACTACAATTTTAATTTAAGAATATAGTGTCGAGTTCCGTATAAATTCAATTATAAAAATTCAATTTTTAATTACTTTATATTGAAAATATAATAAGTGATGATCAATATTGAGGAGTTACAGCCATAAATTACACAGCGAATTCATCTTTATTAGGTTGACGTTCAATACGAATATTTCCAATTACTATACAGCTCCAAGAGATGGGTTTAAGTCCCAGAGCTTTAAATAGTACATCAAACTGGTGGGTTTTATAATCAAAATTGTACGAAATTCCTCATTAGCACTCCTAACTTATGTATATGGTAATGTTTATACTGTAGTATCGTCCCTCATAAACTTGGAATTGAACGTACAGTACAGTACAGTACAGTACTGTTATTCGCTATTAACTTTTACCACAATGGTCTAGTCTTTCAAAAGCAGTTTTACTTAAAGTGATGGGCCTAAAACAAGATATCGAACAGCTCTAGTCCCCCACATAAATATGCAAAATAGATCAATTAATCACGATTATGGTCTATATGCTGTTTAACCGAGGACAATAAGCGGTAGATATCGTCGACGAATCAACATTATTCTACGAGCGTGGTTATGTTTGTTTAGGATTGGAGGTTGGAGGAAATTAGTTAACGGTGCGATAAAACAAAATTAATTGGATTTCTAACCAAATAACCGAATAAGTAGAACAATACAGTTAAGCAACAATTGCCGATGCATTGTTATTTAGTTGCATTGTAATTAACCATTACAACACAATGGAGGCAATTCATTACAGCTATCAATAATGACAACAATTATTCATTTTGTTTTCATTCGGCATTAACCTGTTCTGTCTGGCTTTGAAAAATTTATCATCGCCAATCTGAAATTCAGAATAGCTTCTATTCATTTCACTATAAAAGATAATCCCTTTGATATAAAAATTCTGCCATTTCACCGAAGGAGGAAAAAAAAAACTTTTTTTCCCCCCCTTCTCTCGCTTGCGTTATTTTTTGAGAGTCGTAAATTATTTTGCCGATTTTAAATTCTTTTTAAAGTAATTTAGTATGATTAATAGCGAATGAGTACATACAGAAAGTTTGTTCAGCATATTTTAAGTTATCACTAAATTAAACGTTAAAAAAAAGAAAGAAAAATTAATAAATTTTCATNTTCGATTAGTATTATTCTTCGGTGTACTCAAACTCTAACTGTAGCCCATTTTAGCTTCTCTAATTATATCTATTTGGATTCATTACATAAACATAAAGTAAGGTTTTCCCCCTTTTTTTTCTTTTTTTTTTGAGGACGAAACGTCACGGAGAGAACAATATATCCTATCCTCTCCCGATGCTTTTATTTTATGAAGCAATTTTTTTCACCATTCATCGCTTTGAATCTATACTTTAATGACACAAAGTTCTTTTTGTAACGAGTGTAATTTCCGACATCATGATTATCTAATGGATATTATCTTTTTTCCCCTTCTTTTTCTTCTTCTTCTTCGTCGAAAAAAAAGGAAATAATGGAATTAAAAAAGCATAGTCTAAGGGGATAACAGTCTGTTTTTAAAAAATATGAAAGCTTTTGTTAATGCATCTATTTAAGCATTTTTTATATTCATCTTATTGTCGCTGCGTTTACGCGGTTATCTCGACTGTCTGTCCGTTTCGAAAATTTCTATTTTCGTTTTTTTTTCTTTTCTAGAATGTATTTTTTATATATAGATATATGTTTTTTTCTAATATTGGTTAACGATTGAAATGGCAATTATCATAGAGGAAGCGATCATTATATCCGTCCTTCTTCCGACGAGTGGCATACTTCAAATTCTTTAAGATCATTAATTCGTAATAGTAGTTTTTAATGTAAAAAGTGTGTTAGAGACCATACTCGACTACATCCATTAGTAAGGTCGTATCGAGGGAAAGTATGTTATTCCACTTTGTAAGGAAGCTTATACTGGGCGTGAATGCAAAATAGTTTCGCGATAATTTATGTAGTTCGAGTAAAAACTGCGCTTAAAAAATCCACCCCTAGATTATCTTCTTTTTTTTTTAAACTAGTTTTATTCGAAGTAATCGATATCTTCATCACTTTTTTTTAGCCGTTTTTAAATTTTAATTACTCCAAATCTTTTAATATTTAATTATTTTTATAACTATTCGCTTCGATTCTGGATCGCAATTATGCCTACACGTTATTTTTAAACACAGGGGCATTGTAGCAAAGACACTACTCGATGATTGCAGTGTTTTTTAAATTAATTCCTTGCTTTTCTGTGTTAGTTGTCTTTGTGCAGAATGGAAAGTGATTGCGTGATTCGAATTCAAAGTCAAAAAAGGAGGTTTTAAAGTATAATATTTTCTCGCTCTACCTCCCTCTAAAAAATTCGTTTTTGAAATGCGCATTTCCTCCCTCCGCCTTATAAACAGAAATATCGGTATTTATATTTTTGAATAAGCTTCTTTACAGGCCCATTCTGTGACACGTTAAAGGAGCCGGTATAAAATCTCATTCCTTTAAACCATTTTCTTAAGGAAGATGCAGTGCAGCTGTGTCCGGCATCGCAGCTTCTTTCTACTCGCCACTTACCTAATTAAGCACATCTAGTGTGAAACCATGTCATTAGCGGCTTCTAAGTAGCGTGAATTATTAATTTCGCCCCTTGTACGACTGACCCGTTGCTTGCCTACAATCAATTATCGTCTTAATGAGCTCAGACTATTTCACATTTTACAGCCACCTGTCACTGTGGCGTGGTTTACATTCCTCTTTCATTAGTTCCCTTCCGAAAAAAAAAAGCTGCCCGCATTGCAACTCTTATCCATTTCTGACTCCGCTTCTCCCATCCGTTCTAAACTTTCCACAATTTTTAAGCGTTTCTTCGCTTCTGTTCCGTTTTACTGGGTTCTACAATAACCACGGGGGTCTAAATTTCTTAGTAAATTAGTCTAAACTAATTAAAGCGGTTAATGCTTCTGCAGATTTGTGTGGTTGGTCCATACTTTAAGAAAAATGCAGAAGTGGTATTGAAACCAAGGCGTCTGTGAAGTACGGTGTCACATTGTTCGTCACCTCTGTAGGGGAATTCGGGACTGCAGCAGCCTCCATTGTTCGCGTATTCAAAAGAAGGTGTCCCATGTTCTAAGGCTTAGTTCTTTCTTCTTACTCTTTGGAGCGAATTCTCCCTACCCCCTGGCTGGGATGTCTGCTAAGGGACAATAGAACCAGCTGCAGCTGGTTGTACTGACACCATGCTTCACTGGTTCATTTCGACCCACCTTCCATCCCAAACAGGTTTACTTAGACATATTTTTTGTTTATAATAAGTTCCGCTCTTCTAGGCCGGTCCTTTTTCTCTACTTCTCACTCCCACTAAGAAAACATTCGGTCCGAAGAAAAATTTACAATTCTAAATAACGGCAAATGATCGATAAGCCTAAGTAAAATTCGTTGAAGGTGGAGCAATTCGGCACGTGCTGTTTGTCTTTGTTTCGTATCCATCCGTCAGAACTGTCAGTTTTAGCGGGGTCTGTCCACCAAATGTCAACTGCACCACGGGAAACTGAGCGATGTGCCACGCAGGTGTGAAGCTACCTGAGAACCAAATAGCGTTTTCTATACCGGTAAGAAAGTAGATACCATAAATAATCAATGTCAACTGTCATTGCTTCTATTCCCGGGATCGTTCGCATCTTTCATTTTGCCACACACCCCTTTAAAGCGCATACTATACAGTACTGTACAGTACAGTACAGTACATATATAGCTCTTTTAAATCCATCTTCTATACAGAATTCTCGACTCATTTACAACATAAAAATAAAGAATTAGTAATTGCCAGGTTTAAAAGTTCTAAAACAGCACAAACGATAGAGGAAGAACTCCTTTTTGGCGAATGTACCGAAACAGTTATCTAATTGAACTGTTCAGAACTTTTCCATTAGTATGCAAAGTCCAACGTCTCATGTACTAAAGCGATAGCATAACTTATCTGTATGTAAAGCAACAGAGTCGGATTCAATCTCGGCTTTAGACGATAATAGTGTTTTCTGCTTGACTTCTCACTGACATTCAGTCCATTCGATTGTCTAAACTTTTACCGATTTTTTTTCTTTTTTTTCTGTTATTCCCCTCACCAACTGAATCATAACTCCGAGTCAGATTAAGCTTATCTAGCTACAGAATAAAATACAGAAATATTTATTAATTATGTAAAATATATATATATATATATTAAAATAAATGATGTAATGTTTGTAAATATCGAATAAATCATTTACAATAAACTCTACTTGTTTTAAACTTATTTTAAACTCAATGCACAGTGTCTCATTGATATGTAAGTCAGACGTTGTATCACTCTCCGAGGAACTTCTCTCCTTATGTTCCACTGTACACAATCTATATTCGTAGACTGATAGGACACAAAATGTAAACAGCAGTATGTGGACAGAGTAGGAGGTCTCTATACAGTCATAGTATTATGAGGAATGGCGTAATAATGACTGGATATTTACACTGTACACAGTTACTTAATTAAAATGTTTTCTTTCATATGACCAGGTCGAATAATGTGACGCATTTGTTTCAGTTTGGATTAGAAACGGGATATATTGTTAAGAAGATTAAAATTAATGAATTTCGTCAATTTACTCATTACGATATCTTCAAAATAATCAAGAAATTATCTTTAAAGAGCGTTTTTTTAATTGGTGGAATGAGTAGAATATTTTTTTATCGCGTTAAAAAATTATTAAAATTAGTAAAATTCTTTTAAATTTAAGATTTAATTTGGTGATATTTTGCATATTTTTTTAAAATTTTAATTATGGAAAATTCTGTTAAATCTGTTAATTTTTTCTTCTTCGTTTTTCTACCGGAGATGGAAGTTTAACGAAATGAATTAATGTTAGATGAAGTACAATGTAATTTCTCGTTGCGAAGTGGGAAAAAAGAAAAAAAAAACAGTATGGGCATTGAACCTCCATCAGGTCGAACCAGAAGGAAAGAGAGAGGGAAAAAAACTGTTTATTTTTCTGTACAAACAAGCTTGCCCAGAAACTGTGCTGCTTTGTTGGAAGAGGTGCAGCACAGAAACGTTATCGGCAAAAGACTACAGGGAGTCAACTCCATTTCCTTCCTCCCTAGTGCAGCCCTGTCAATCTGGTAGTCTCCCCTTGGGATTAGTCCCACAAAACCTGGACGAAAATTGAAAATTCCTGCGAAATGAGATGCCATTCTGCTCATGGTCCATATTGCAGGCTCCTGCTAATCCTGGTGGGTTGGAGGGGATGTATCACACTTCAGCTTGGCAGGAAATAGTTCTTGTATGTGGATTAAATAGACTTCTAATCCTCACTTTGGTCACACCTCGTCGTATCCAAACTGGTTGCATGCGACGATCTGATTTTCAAAAGAGTTGACCCAATGAGGGCCATAGATATGCATCTTTCTATTAAAATAGCTATCGCCAGTAGCAGATTAGGGGCATGTAAGGTAGAAAAGCCTTTAACGCCCACTAGCTACCGTTTTGCACCTTTTTAATATTGTAAATTTCCAAGGAGGAATCTCGCTACGGATTTTGCAAATTTACAAAATTGTTCAAAATTTTTTTTTTTTTTTTTTTAATATATAAAACACCGTACGCTCTACCAGAACTTTATTCTACTCGTATAAAACATTCTAAAAAACGAGAATAAATGAGTGTTTTAAAAATTTATAATTATGCTAAGTAAGAAAAATGTCAGGATACTTATTATTGGTAGTGTATAAGGTCATNCTTTTGTTTTTAAATTTTTACAAATTTCAAACTTTGTTACACAATACTCTGACATGATAATATTATATCAAGCTTCAATTGAGCTTGAATTATCGTCTACTACGTGAAAATTAAGCAAGGCATAAATGTATTACATGTTAAATTTAATATTTAATTTATTCAATTATTTTTAAATGAATTTTTAAGATATTCGTAATTTTTTAATGTAAAAATGTATTATCTGCCGACACCATAGATGGAGCCACGTACTCTTCAGATGTGTATACCCGTCTCAATGGAATTGTTTTTCAAACACTTGAACTCGGGAAACTCCTTCTTTAAAGAAAAAAAAGTCAAAAATTTAATTTTAATAATTCCTGGTCTCGGTAATACTTCATTCCCAGCGGAAGACATTGGCATAAAGCATAATTAGCTTAGGGATTTTAGGGATTTTTCGGCGTTGACGTAATAACACGGTTCGGTCTCCGGAGCCCCCTGTCACGTGACGGGAGGAATCGTGCAGGTGGCCTAACCCTAACCGATATTAACGACGCCCTAAATCCAGGAGAGCATCCCGGTAGAATATTGAAAATATTTAATATCGCGTCGCAGACAGGGGCTAGCAGGCTTTCAATTACTGCTTTACTCTAGCAGCTACTAAGTAGTCATTTTTCATCGCATTCGCTTCCTCCTCTCTCTCTTTCTCTCTCTCTCTCTATGTCTCTCTGTCTCTCCCCGCCCCTCTCGGCCTGCCCCCCTCGATATGGCGATGGCATTGGGATTCAAATATGAGGGCAATTTATTATTCATGCCTGGTAGTTAGGGGATAGCTAGTTGTCATAGGGTCTAGCTTGATATATGATTTGCATGCTCCCATCTCGATGTCGATGTGTTGATGAGGCTGAACAGGGAGAGATGCTGAATATTTTCTAATCCCTCGCTCTCTCTCTCTCTCTCTCTCCTACTATTTCCAACCAAGCGACAACAGATTTGGCGGTTGTTATTCGGTTACAAGCTTTTCACAATCCGTCTTATTTGTTCATCTGTCACTGGCCACCATCTATCAGTTGCAGAAGTGAATATTTTGATAACAAACCAAATCAATCTGAACGAGTTGGTTTTCATATCCTATCCCAATGCTCTTTTCTTTCATTTTTTTTTCTCTGCCGACCGACTTCTACAGTATCGGCCATTATTATTATTTCTTTCTTTTATCAGCAATAATCCTTACTCTTACAGATTTTTTTCTGTGTGTAAAAAATTATTTTTCGGTTGTTTTTATGGCCGGTTTTACAGCCATAATGTCGGTGACTAGCATATTTTATTTAAATTGCATTTCGAGCTGAAAGAAAACTTTTTCTTGCCGTTTTAACTTATATTTAATTAAGTCCGTCTCTCTCTTACTGTCGTTGGGGATAATTTTTTAAGTGCAAAGATGTGTTTTTTAAGATAGATTTTTATTAAAATCGAGAGTAAGAAAGCTATTTTTGTTTTTTGCTTTTCTTTATCGGCAAAGTAAAAGAATGAAAGAAGCGACGAGTAGATAGACTCAATTAGATTCTGATCCATTCAGAGCTTAGCAATTGGTCTGATAAAGTAGTCACCCATTGTCTCCATATTGAACGGTCATTTATTGAATGTTGCGTGTGTGTATCCCTCTATTCAGGAAGGTTTTCCCTATTTCCCAGTTCTATAACAATATCTACTTACAATAATATTCCATTGGTAGATTGTGAATAGAGAGTATGTAGCTTTCGGACTGTCGCTATTATTGTTCACTCTTTTATAGCCAAGATGTGGATAGGCAGCTTTCATTTGCACTGAGCTTGAAAGAAGGGCGAGCTTTTGTTCTGCACACGGTTCTGGGGTTATATAAAGCACCTTTTGTGTAACCACCAAAGATAAAAGGAGAGAAAAGCCGTTTGAAAACCATCGTCCTGACATAAGTTTGCCCAGCTCTGGGCTCGGAGGCTGGATGATGTGCGCGCTATCCTCTCTCTCTTTCTATCTTTCTCTCGTTCTCTCCTCTCAACTCGACTACGGATGGTGGAAATGAAGATTGTGCCGAGCCTTGGATGGTGGACCGATATTCGACACGACACTGAAAACACTTTTTATATGTAATTTAGCCTGTAGTGCTAACTTAGATCTGTAGCTAGTGTAGCTTAAACTGACCAAAAGTAAGTACATTTTGCTTATGTCGCGACAAGTCCAGAATGGGCGCTAAACTTTTAAACGACGAATATTTTACTGCCCTGCTCCTTAAAATATCAACTTTATGCCGTTAAATATGTTATTCCTTATATTTAGAGAAGTTGCTTGTCTGTCGAAGAGTGTATCTCTTCCTTATCTTTTTATATTGCTGGACATTTTATCTCTCGCTCCTTAGAATACAGATTTTGTACAGATATTTGCTGTAACTTTCTAGCTTTTTAAATCAAATTCGTGTTCTTAAATCTTAGGGAATGCTTCGTACAAAAGTTTTGTTTATTTTGAGAATTTTAGGACAGCTTGTCTTCTTTACTGGGAATTATCTTAAATATCCTTTCTATTCTTTATCCATGGAAGAGTTTAACATCTTAATTTTAAATTTTTATGGTTGTTCTTTCAATATTTTAGACTATTATCTTCGAAATTGTGATTGTAGTAAGGATCCGTCCTCACTATTAGCATTAACAGTTTATTTATCTTACTTAAGTGTTCATCTCGAATGATTTATAATCATTAGAAATGTTAAAGTTATTATAGGTAACTCTAAACTAACTTTTCGATAGGTTAAAATGATTTAAAACACGATCGAATTAAGGTTATAATGGATATTTAAATAGTAAAATGAACGGCTTCACTGCAATAGTTCCTGTTACGAAGGTGAAGCGCACACGTGCAGGTGAAAGTTAGAATTCGGTTAAGGACGAATCTACCAATTTTTAATTTGGAAAATTAATTCGCTACAACAGAGATTATCGCAAAGTTTCTGAAAGAAGAAAAGAAAAGCAACGAAGAAGAATAAATAGAAGTTTTTTTTTCGGTCGGAATTGACGTGGATTTTTTATGCCAGAGAAAGGAATTGATTTGATTCATGATTCTGCACTTTTTTCCCCTTACTAATGGACAAAAATGGAAAAACCGTTTATTTTACGCTACCGTGTTATTTTTTCCACATCAATTCTCGGTGTGTCTCCGAATTTAAGAATAAAAAAAAAAAAAAAAGAATGATAGAAAGAGATGCTGAACGGGCGATAAAGGTTTATGAAAAATCTTATATAGAAAAGGTTGAACGGCCGATCTTACATTATAATTTGTCATCATAAATTTCCAGATGGGGAGGGATATTTTTGTTTTCTTCTGTCGGCGTGGGCGTTTCTAGAAGATACAACAACAAATTTTGTGTTGCGTGAATAAATTGTCTGGCAAACAATGTGGAGTGGAGCCAGGCAATTTTTGAATGGTTGCGTGTATGGATTTCCTACATGTGACACCGGTAACTTCATTACAAAACGACTCTGCCGTGCATTTACTAACAATGTTTTCACTCTGCCGAGGTTGGCTTGTCAGCAGGCGCCTCCCCCTTATCAACGGCTGTCTGCTTTTATCGGACTTTCCCTGCTGGACTTATCACCGAGCTTAACAAGATCTGCCTGCGGAAATGTGTTTTCCTGACACCAACACCATGTTAGTTTTCTCCACTACCGCCGGGGGCGCCGCTATCGACCCACCGACATCCTCAACAGTTAGGATGAAATCATCAACTGTTTAATTATTTTTCTTCCTTTTCTTACAGATTACATACAATACTTGATTTTTCCATCCAAATAAACGAGATAGCGATTAGTTTGCCTCGACTCGCCTCTTACCTCGGCATCTTTCTAGGTTTTGTGTCGTCTCTCCTTCGGAGGTCCTCTATTTCTCCTCGAGATGAAGTTCTTTCGTATGGAAGGGGCAGAAAAAAAACACTGGCGACAACGTGACCATTAAGCCTGTCCGGCCATTCACCTCTGGCATTTCAATGCACCCCAGCTCGCGAGAGCCTCGTGGACTCATTTACGTCTTACAAGACCATTTCTAATGTGATTCTACCGAAAATTTCACTTCCACTTAGCATAGGAACTTTAATGTATCCAAAAATTCCAAACAAAAAAACGATTAGGCCTCGGCCGGTGGGCATTTCGATGGTGGCCATTGGCAAAATAGGGGATGGTTGGTTTTCTAATAGCTCGCTGACACGCAACAATCACCTTTATTGAAGGGCACAGCAGGGAAATCTAATATTGACACTGGGTGCAATGTTACCTTATTGACAGTGACATTTTAGATCTGGATATGTGTAGACAGGAAATCTAATCGCAGGTTCCCACTGCCCACACTCGTCTGTTTAGTCCATTAAAACTTTATTCGCTAAATCGACTGCTACTGCATTCGAACGGGAATGACTTAGTTCGATTAAATTATCCAGTTCCGCTGGAAAATGGACGGCGAACGAATGGCGACAAATCACGGTAACAAGTTGTATATATCTATTCAAAGCTAAATTTTACACTGTCGAAACTAGTTTAGGGGCTTATATCGAGAGTTGTGACACGTTTTCTTTTCCTTTTTTCCTTTTTTTGTCAGTTCCGGTTCGTCAGTTCATACGAAACAATCATAAAAAAAAGAACGAATGTCCCGCTCTTGTCCCTCTCCGAAGAGGGGTGCGAACTTTGATCATATCCGGACGTGTATAGAGAATTTGCACAGTTTTGCTCGTCATCCAGTCTGTCAGTTCCTTCCATTTCCGGACTGCGATGTTTCGGGGTGAATTTCAGGTCACTGGATAAAAGTGAGTAACGAAAAATGGGTCAACCGTGTCCTAATCTGTGTTGTGGTTCAGAGAACACCCTCTGGGTAGACTGTTCCCAGGCTTCATTGTCAACTTGTTTTGATTCAGAATGTTTGGGGTGATGTTTCCATAGCATCCATTTGTAAAATTTTACGATTCGGCTAAAATGTCTTTGGAAACTTAGTCGTAAACAACTTTAGAATTGTGCGAAAGACCGGAATCGAATTGTATAATTTCAAAGTTTACTAAAGTAAAGATTTCATTTCGGTTTAACGACCGAGTTTGTTGCTTCGACTACCGATAAGTTTTAAACCAATGGAGCGGTTTATCCTTCAGATTTCAGATAGTTTTGGGCTTTCTATTAGTTAGCAAAGATGTTTCCGGAACAGGCAAAGTTCAATCAGTAGAGACGAGTGAGAATCTGACGAACAGTAGGAAGGGGCGAAGGTCTGACTAGCCAGCCGTTGTTAATGGGTAATAAAGGCCAACCCTCCGTAACCACGGCCCGATCTATGATATCACGTTAACGTCATGCTCATATAGCCGGAATAATCCTGCTGCCTGTTATTGACTTCTAAGCTGCTTGGCTCGAGGAAACTGTCTGTCTCTTCTCTGACACCTTCGTAGTCTGTAACAGGAGGAATTTTAGTCTGTGCTTGTTTAATCTGTAGTTGAACAGAAGTGTGAATAATGGCTGGAAGATTATGTACCGAATCTCTGATTACAGCTCGATTATACAGCTTGGCAATGGCTGATATAGGAGACGATCGACTTGTCTTTTATTATTTTTTTTCTTTCAATAAACTCTCTGATCTCTTCCACCGAAGCTTGTTTTTCATATAACCATGACGAGATGCGGCTCGGTTAGCCTTAACTTTTCTTCCAATATTAGACTGCGGTAGGCTTTTTTTATTTTTTACTTTTGTAAAAATAAGGTTTGAAAAGATTTAAAGACGTAGCCAAAAGAAATGGCGAACATAAAGTTAACGCTCTTTGGATGATGTTCGGTAATTGGATATCATTTGTACGACTCGGGCAGCTGCTGACAAATGATAGTCTACTGCATCGCGGCCATCAGAGAAGCGGATAACAGTAAATATGGGGAAAGACTACCATTGCATCGAATCAGTCTCAGTTCAAAGTACATTCGAGCTTTTATCTAGCTGCAATAAGCTTGAACTTTAGCCAGAGTAATTTAAGATTTGTGAAAAGTTTGAGAGTTTTTCGCGCATCTTGGCCTACATGCTAAGGCCTAACGTTAATAAATTCTCTTTTATGCTTCGTACAGTGCATAGAAATCAACAAATTATTGATTTTTTTACGTGTTAAGATCTAAAAATACCGAGTATTTTTCATTTTAGCCCCAAAACTTTTGACATTAAATGAATTTTTAGAAATATTTCAAAGCTCTCGCACGATCCACAAATTAAACACTTCTTATTTTTTCTATAAGTTAATAAATGATTATTTTAGAAAGTTATGCATGGCATAATCCCTTTCTAGAACTGGCCTACTATGCAAGCTTTAAATTATTGAACGAGAAACTAATTATATCCACATTACGTTAAATAACGGAAAATTATATTTATCTACAGCCAGCAGCTTTAAACGGGGACTAAAATCTGGTGTAAATAAATCTATAATGGACAGATTTAAGTTTTAAACATATTATTGAACGATGCTTTAAAGTTTAGAGTTTCGAAGATTATATCTTTGGTTCTAACTTTAAACTCTTCACTCTTTATGGTAGCGTATATATCAAATAGGCCAAGCTAATATAGGCGTTAATGACGTAGACAGCAATAATGTGCATTTTGCGATATATTAAAATGTAGGCATGTAGATAAGAAGGATCTAATGGGCCGGATTTGGAATGCAATATAGATTGCTCTCCTTATCTAAATGAAAACAAACCCTTAGGCCATTCTGGAATAAAAATGCTCCCTCGGCCGAGATGAATAAATTAAGACGATGGTATCTTAGATTTTGATGTTAATTAGACTTTTAAATGCATTTCATTCTCTTTCCTTTGTCGATTATAAAAATATATTTAATATTATTACGTACTGTACTGTACGTACTTATTTGAAATTATTAACGTATAGTACGTGGCCCGGTACGTTTAGTGGGATGTGCAAACATCCGTACACAATCATTCTCCCGGTTATATCCGTTTTTATGGGTGGAAGAGACGAAAATATTCTGTTTAAAGCCCCAAAACCGAGCTGTAAACTTGTTAAAAGAAGGGCGAACATAAAGAAGGAATTAAAATTTGTTTATCCCTATTCCTCATCCTATAAATAAGCTATAAAGATGCGAGATATTTTATTTTTATCTAGTGCATCATTTGATTTATACCGAGCGAAGAGCGTTTGTGTAGATCAACTAAAGAAACAAGTTAGGAGAGCGGGCGAAAAAAGGAAAACTTTCACAAAAATCCACTCGTGTTAGGGAAATTAGTTTTGTGATTTAAAAGAGTTTATTTGAACTATTTCCTCGCGATTGATTCTGACTATGTCAAATAGGGAGAAACAGGAAACTAGCGAATGCAATAAAGAGACATTCCTAAACTAGATAAAGCAGGAACCAAGCTTGGCACGTAGAGCATGTGACTGTCAGTTCCATCTAAGTGCACAGTAGTTAAGAAATATTCAATTTAGTCGCAACGTCATTTAGGATGCGGCTCAGTCAAGCCACGTCGTCCTTCTACCATCCTCGGCTTAATGGCAGCCTCTAAGAAGGTGACACAAGCCACGCCTACCTGTAGCACTCGCCAGCGCACGTGGGACAGGCTTAAAGCTCCGCGGCAGCGATGCGGGAGAGGCGGAGTTAGCTTAGCTCCTCCTTCGGTGGGCGGCAACTCGAACGACTCGACAATGCTCTGACCCGATAGGCGGAGCCAGGCCACGAATAAGAGCCAAAGCCGGCTGACTATTGGCAATGATGAATTTCTATCGGGTTTTCTTTTAACCGTTTTTTGCCGTATCGCAGGCTAATGGACTAGTTTTGCCATCGGAGCTTTCGTAGTCGACACTTAAGATAACAGTCGGCGATCATGATGGCCAGACATTGTTACCTGTCGAGTACGGGCGTTACGCGCTCTCCGATCGACCACAAAAAGCGAATAAAGTTTTAAATTACTCGATTCTCTCGGATTAAGTTTAATTATTTACTTAAAATCCCGGTCCGAAAATCTAACCGTCCTCTGTTCTTAACCTTAGAGGTTGGTTTGCTTAAATCAATGGACGTAGACATAACTAATTCCGTACAGCGGTAGAATTGGGAGCTTGGAAGCCTTGGGGGCTTGATGGTGCCGTGATAGGCCATTAGTACGATTAGCTTGTCCCGTTAGCTTGGAGTCGAGAAGATTGATTTGAGTAGATTACGGTTGGGATCTCGGTGTCGCTAGCTACAGTGAATAACGACTTTAAGGCCTACAGGTTCGCAAATTAATCAGCTGCTTTTGGGGGCGCGTCACGCCGATCTCATGGGGCTCTTTACACCTCTCTGGGGATGCTCCATTCAATAGTGCATTAAATTCTATTTCCATACTTTAATATCGTCCTTCGGGTTTACGTCCTAGCGACCGGGCTTTACGGGCATTCTCCAAAATTGCTTTTTACTCTCTTTGTTTTCTAGTTTTGTAAATCTGGTTGCCGCGATGTCGGTCGAAGCGTAAGTCTTTCTCTATTCGAGTTTGTTTATGGAGAATCGGATGTTTAGAGAGTCAATGTCGGCTTCCGTTCTCTTCGAATGACAGCGACAACAAGCAAAAAGATTCCTCTTGATCCATCAACAAGTCTTCAATGATCTTAAAATGAATAATGGATTTAGCGCGAATCCAAATAAAAATAAAAGCAGCCGAAGTAACTAGTATCTCAGGAAGGCCATTAAAGAAATGGGTAGTTTTCCCCCGGGCTTCAAATTTCATTTCTGTTGGACAGAAGCGTCGAGTAAATAGAAATAGTGTTGTTTGTCGAATAGGGCCTCAGTTTGTATGCATATTTCTTTCGTTAACTATTTATAGCATTACGTCCTTGCCAGAAGCTTCTATAATCCTATACTAAAGATAAAATAAACTTTAAACCAAATAATCTATATAACTTAAGTTATTCTAAGCACATATCGACTCGATTAAACTACGTTGCTGAAAAATTTTCCACTAACTTAAATCGGAAATTAATTTCATTTTAGATATTTTGTATTATTAATAAGTTATTAATATTAGACCCCACTTTCATTAATAACGAGCTTATGTAATTGTACGATTTAGGCCTTTTATCAATAGTGTACATTTTCTAAAATTTCTGCTCAGCCTGGAGCGATGTGAGATGCGAGTTTTCACGGCATTACCAGGATTTGAGCGAATATAAGGCATTAATTTTCATTTATCGAAGACTTATAATAGTGAATTCGATTAGGCCTTTTCGAATTATGCAATTTATATAAAATATAAGAATATGGAAAGTTTAGAAATTTGTTTTGATGAGAGAATTGTTTATGGAACGATGCTTATTTCGATTAGTATTATTCTTCGGTGTACTCAAACTCTAACTGTAGCCCATTTTAGCTTCTCTAATTATATCTATTTGGATTCATTACATAAACATAAAGTAAGGTTTTCCCCCTTTTTTTTTCTTTTTTTTTTTTTTTGAGGACGAAACGTCACGGAGAGAACAATATATCCTATCCTCTCCCGATGCTTTTATTTTATGAAGCAATTTTTTTCACCATTCATCGCTTTGAATCTATACTTTAATGACACAAAGTTCTTTTTGTAACGAGTGTAATTTCCGACATCATGATTATCTAATGGATATTATCTTTTTTCCCCTTCTTTTTCTTCTTCTTCTTCGTCGAAAAAAAAGGAAATAATGGAATTAAAAAAGCATAGTCTAAGGGGATAACAGTCTGTTTTTAAAAAATATGAAAGCTTTTGTTAATGCATCTATTTAAGCATTTTTTATATTCATCTTATTGTCGCTGCGTTTACGCGGTTATCTCGACTGTCTGTCCGTTTCGAAAATTTCTATTTTCGTTTTTTTTTCTTTTCTAGAATGTATTTTTTATATATAGATATATGTTTTTTTCTAATATTGGTTAACGATTGAAATAGCAATTATCATAGAGGAAGCGATCATTATATCCGTCCTTCTTCCGACGAGTGGCATACTTCAAATTCTTTAAGATCATTAATTCGTAATAGTAGTTTTTAATGTAAAAAGTGTGTTAGAGACCATACTCGACTACATCCATTAGTAAGGTCGTATCGAGGGAAAGTATGTTATTCCACTTTGTAAGGAAGCTTATACGGGGCGTGAATGCAAAATAGTTTCGCGATAATTTATGTAGTTCGAGTAAAAACTGCGCTTAAAAAATCCACCCCTAGATTATCTTCTTTTTTTTTTAAACTAGTTTTATTCGAAGTAATCGATATCTTCATCACTTTTTTTTAGCCGTTTTTAAATTTTAATTACTCCAAATCTTTTAATATTTAATTATTTTTATAACTATTCGCTTCGATTCTGGATCGCAATTATGCCTACACGTTATTTTTAAACACAGGGGCATTGTAGCAAAGACACTACTCGATGATTGCAGTGTTTTTTAAATTAATTCCTTGCTTTTCTGTGTTAGTTGTCTTTGTGCAGAATGGAAAGTGATTGCGTGATTCGAATTCAAAGTCAAAAAAGGAGGTTTTAAAGTATAATATTTTCTCGCTCTACCTCCCTCTAAAAAATTCGTTTTTGAAATGCGCATTTCCTCCCTCCGCCTTATAAACAGAAATATCGGTATTTATATTTTTGAATAAGCTTCTTTACAGGCCCATTCTGTGACACGTTAAAGGAGCCGGTATAAAATCTCATTCCTTTAAACCATTTTCTTAAGGAAGATGCAGTGCAGCTGTGTCCGGCATCGCAGCTTCTTTCTACTCGCCACTTACCTAATTAAGCACATCTAGTGTGAAACCATGTCATTAGCGGCTTCTAAGTAGCGTGAATTATTAATTTCGCCCCTTGTACGACTGACCCGTTGCTTGCCTACAATCAATTATCGTCTTAATGAGCTCAGACTATTTCACATTTTACAGCCACCTGTCACTGTGGCGTGGTTTACATTCCTCTTTCATTAGTTCCCTTCCGAAAAAAAAAAGCTGCCCGCATTGCAACTCTTATCCATTTCTGACTCCGCTTCTCCCATCCGTTCTAAACTTTCCACAATTTTTAAGCGTTTCTTCGCTTCTGTTCCGTTTTACTGGGTTCTACAATAACCACGGGGGTCTAAATTTCTTAGTAAATTAGTCTAAACTAATTAAAGCGGTTAATGCTTCTGCAGATTTGTGTGGTTGGTCCATACTTTAAGAAAAATGCAGAAGTGGTATTGAAACCAAGGCGTCTGTGAAGTACGGTGTCACATTGTTCGTCACCTCTGTAGGGGAATTCGGGACTGCAGCAGCCTCCATTGTTCGCGTATTCAAAAGAAGGTGTCCCATGTTCTAAGGCTTAGTTCTTTCTTCTTACTCTTTGGAGCGAATTCTCCCTACCCCCTGGCTGGGATGTCTGCTAAGGGACAATAGAACCAGCTGCAGCTGGTTGTACTGACACCATGCTTCACTGGTTCATTTCGACCCACCTTCCATCCCAAACAGGTTTACTTAGACATATTTTTTGTTTATAATAAGTTCCGCTCTTCTAGGCCGGTCCTTTTTCTCTACTTCTCACTCCCACTAAGAAAACATTCGGTCCGAAGAAAAATTTACAATTCTAAATAACGGCAAATGATCGATAAGCCTAAGTAAAATTCGTTGAAGGTGGAGCAATTCGGCACGTGCTGTTTGTCTTTGTTTCGTATCCATCCGTCAGAACTGTCAGTTTTAGCGGGGTCTGTCCACCAAATGTCAACTGCACCACGGGAAACTGAGCGATGTGCCACGCAGGTGTGAAGCTACCTGAGAACCAAATAGCGTTTTCTATACCGGTAAGAAAGTAGATACCATAAATAATCAATGTCAACTGTCATTGCTTCTATTCCCGGGATCGTTCGCATCTTTCATTTTGCCACACACCCCTTTAAAGCGCATACTATACAGTACTGTACAGTACAGTACAGTACATATATAGCTCTTTTAAATCCATCTTCTATACAGAATTCTCGACTCATTTACAACATAAAAATAAAGAATTAGTAATTGCCAGGTTTAAAAGTTCTAAAACAGCACAAACGATAGAGGAAGAACTCCTTTTTGGCGAATGTACCGAAACAGTTATCTAATTGAACTGTTCAGAACTTTTCCATTAGTATGCAAAGTCCAACGTCTCATGTACTAAAGCGATAGCATAACTTATCTGTATGTAAAGCAACAGAGTCGGATTCAATCTCGGCTTTAGACGATAATAGTGTTTTCTGCTTGACTTCTCACTGACATTCAGTCCATTCGATTGTCTAAACTTTTACCGATTTTTTTTCTTTTTTTTCTGTTATTCCCCTCACCAACTGAATCATAACTCCGAGTCAGATTAAGCTTATCTAGCTACAGAATAAAATACAGAAATATTTATTAATTATGTAAAATATATATATATATATATTAAAATAAATGATGTAATGTTTGTAAATATCGAATAAATCATTTACAATAAACTCTACTTGTTTTAAACTTATTTTAAACTCAATGCACAGTGTCTCATTGATATGTAAGTCAGACGTTGTATCACTCTCCGAGGAACTTCTCTCCTTATGTTCCACTGTACACAATCTATATTCGTAGACTGATAGGACACAAAATGTAAACAGCAGTATGTGGACAGAGTAGGAGGTCTCTATACAGTCATAGTATTATGAGGAATGGCGTAATAATGACTGGATATTTACACTGTACACAGTTACTTAATTAAAATGTTTTCTTTCATATGACCAGGTCGAATAATGTGACGCATTTGTTTCAGTTTGGATTAGAAACGGGATATATTGTTAAGAAGATTAAAATTAATGAATTTCGTCAATTTACTCATTACGATATCTTCAAAATAATCAATAAATTATCTTTAAAGAGCGTTTTTTTAATTGGTGGAATGAGTAGAATATTTTTTTATCGCGTTAAAAAATTATTAAAATTAGTAAAATTCTTTTAAATTTAAGATTTAATTTGGTGATATTTTGCATATTTTTTTAAAATTTTAATTATGGAAAATTCTGTTAAATCTGTTAATTTTTTCTTCTTCGTTTTTCTACCGGAGATGGAAGTTTAACGAAATGAATTAATGTTAGATGAAGTACAATGTAATTTCTCGTTGCGAAGTGGGAAAAAAGAAAAAAAAAACAGTATGGGCATTGAACCTCCATCAGGTCGAACCAGAAGGAAAGAGAGAGGGAAAAAAACTGTTTATTTTTCTGTACAAACAAGCTTGCCCAGAAACTGTGCTGCTTTGTTGGAAGAGGTGCAGCACAGAAACGTTATCGGCAAAAGACTACAGGGAGTCAACTCCATTTCCTTCCTCCCTAGTGCAGCCCTGTCAATCTGGTAGTCTCCCCTTGGGATTAGTCCCACAAAACCTGGACGAAAATTGAAAATTCCTGCGAAATGAGATGCCATTCTGCTCATGGTCCATATTGCAGGCTCCTGCTAATCCTGGTGGGTTGGAGGGGATGTATCACACTTCAGCTTGGCAGGAAATAGTTCTTGTATGTGGATTAAATAGACTTCTAATCCTCACTTTGGTCACACCTCGTCGTATCCAAACTGGTTGCATGCGACGATCTGATTTTCAAAAGAGTTGACCCAATGAGGGCCATAGATATGCATCTTTCTATTAAAATAGCTATCGCCAGTAGCAGATTAGGGGCATGTAAGGTAGAAAAGCCTTTAACGCCCACTAGCTACCGTTTTGCACCTTTTTAATATTGTAAATTTCCAAGGAGGAATCTCGCTACGGATTTTGCAAATTTACAAAATTATTCAAAATTTTTTTTTTTTTTTTTTAATATATAAAACACCGTACGCTCTACCAGAACTTTATTCTACTCGTATAAAACATTTTAAAAAACGAGAATAAATGAGTGTTTTAAAAATTTATAATTATGCTAAGTAAGAAAAATGTCAGGATACTTATTATTGGTAGTGTATAAGGTCATTAGCTGTTTGACGTTCTCATGCAGTTTAATTATTGACGCATGAAAACCGATGACGAACATCTCGTAATAAAGTGCAGGTTATTAGTGGTTTGGAAAACTTATTCTCAAAATTTCAGAAAGTTGGACGAGAGTTTCTGTGCAAACAACCAGAGAACATAAGTGCGCCCGTATTTTAATGAGAATTATACGAGTGGAACTCGAGTGAATGTGCTATGTTAAGTGTTACCAACAAGATACTGTACATTAGAATTGCATTAATAAATGTGATAAGACGGAATTTATTCGTACCGAACGAACGTAAAGTATCTCTATATTCTCACAATTATCTTACACAATTTATAAATAATAATTGTTAAGATTTTTACGTTTAAAACAATAGTAAAAAGGCCAATGGGTTTAGTAAGAGATCGATATTCATTAACTATAATCGACCTCATAATTCTGTTTGCTACAAAACCCTTGTCGTCTAACAATAGTGTTGCTAGGCCTGTCAATCTATAAGCGAGTTACTCGGGATTGTGAAACTCTCTTCCTCTCTAACAGATAACAATTAGTTACGATTGCAAGAACGTTACTTCTCCTTTACTATAAGTTTCGTCTATAAAATTATTTACGGTGTATTTTATCTGTAAAAAATTTTATGTAGTATTAAGCTACGGTCCATTCGTGACAGTAAAATATGGCTTTATTTCAAATTAAATTAGCTTCTAATAGTTAGATTTATTCGTTCGGAAAACAATAAGGACACTAGAGATGTACGGGTGTTGCTAGTTAATAAAGTAATATACGGTGTTATAGGAAGAAACAAAAATACTTTACAGCATCGAACAGTAAGAAGTGGAAGAGAAAGAAAAGTAAGAAGTCGGTGCTAACTGTCGATAAATGGAAAATTAATCCCGTTCGAACGTTCATCTCTTTAATTAAGAGTGTAGCTTGTCTGTCGTCGACCGAAAACAAAATACTGGACGTAACTTTTCCAATAATTCCGGAGAGTTAGAGGAGTGAAGATACGGTGCTGTGCAATAATCCATATCCCCACAAGATTTGACGGAATCGGCGATAGGGCGGGTCTGGCGACAGAAGATAGGCCTCTACCCTGCTGCTTGATCATATAATCCTTCTGTCGCATTGACTTCCATGGACAACAATGGGGGACATGGCTCGGATTACCCACGTGCTGCGGACAAGTGGGGATTCAATTAAGTTGTCCATTCCATCCTGCACATTTACATTTTGTCGCTGTGGGAAATCCTCCATAATATCTGCACTACTTTCTGTTCCACTGAATTTTTGATATACTCCAACACCTCGCCCGTCTACTAAAAAAAGATCTGCCCGACAGAATATCTCACTATTTCTACTTCCCACTTTCGTGCTCCAGATTAAAATTTTAATTTCTCCTTTTTTTTCCCCGGTTATTAAAAAAAGTTTTCATTTTCTAACGCGATTCTCTTTTTCTCCTCCTTTTTTTCTGTCCGTTTTCTTTTATAGGCTCGATCGGTTGGCCACGAATAAAAGCTTAAATTCCAATTTAAAGCGCGTTATAGCTTAAATTTTAAAGAAATTCCGTATTATTCTCATTATAAGCTTATAAATGTTACGCGCCATTATAAGTAACATTAAGATTTGATTCCGTTTTAAATCCGTAAAAAATTGTTAAAAAAAAAATAAGTGGTGGTACATCGGCTTAAAAACGACGATCAGTCTTCTTAGCCCGCTAAAGATTTGGATTTAATCGATTTGAACTGTATTTAATTTATTTTTGATAAGTTGTAAGCTTTCTTGTAGGATAATGTTTAAGCAAGATTAATTCTACAGGCTGCGAGAATTCGGATTTTTACTCATTTTAAGTGCGATTTTGACGGAGACAGGATTTGAGTTGTATTGAAAATATCTTTTACTTATTCTTGAATATATTAAAAAGGCGAACTCGACATTAAATTCAGGCGCAGGCTCGATCCACTTAAACTACATTTAATTACTGGTTACGGTCGATTAAACAGCAGGTGGGACAGTTATCTATCCGTACATCCCGACGAGAGAAGAGCCTGAGAGTAATATTTACTTCCTACCCGACGATAAGGCTCTATACCATTTCATCCGGTTATCAATGCGCAATTTTATTTAATAATTTTCGTGGCAGCTTCTGGCTAGCGAACAGATAACTCGACACAAACCTTGCTTATCTGCGACAAAACATCTGTCAATACAAACAGCGCTAATGACAGAGGTATTTATCGAATTTTAGTCTCCCGTTACACAACCACTCGATTAGGATGCACTCTTTTTTTCTTTTTTTTTTCTTTTTCTTTTTTCTTTTTCTCTTCTTCTCTCATTTGGCTGATGATGTGTGAATGATGGTTACAGCAGACGGACTAAGGATCGTTTCTATTGATTGGCGATATTAAGCGAAAGTTATTTCCAAACCGCGAAATGAAATGCTTAATTGTGTTTTCTTTAGCTCTTCATTAAGCGATAAAGCTGTTGGTGTTCTTCTTTCAGTTCGCTAATTGTGGGTCGTGCCGAGAAGCATCATACTCGGGGACCTTATAATGAAGCGTGATAACTAAATAGCGATATAACTGTCGTTCTCGCTGCAAAATGCTTTCTAGATGCCTACTCCTATTTTTCTCGTTGTGGACGGGGAGAGAGAGAGAGAAAGAGAGAAGAGAGAGAGAGAGCGTACGTTCCTGCTTGATGAAGTCAGCCCGCTGCAGCAGATTAAAACAAACTTGCTGAATACCGCCAACACGTTGCGATGGGAATTTTCACCCAATCCGACGTCTTATCGGCTTATCTGTGCAATGGGAGGACTTCCTCGCCGTTATTAAGTAGGAGAACCGGGAACTACAGCTTAAGCGGATAGTCCGCATCTCCCTTCATTACGTCGAATATGTTTAAATTTTCGTGATTTACCTGTTAACGGCCAAATTTGTATCGAAGGAGGAAAAGATAGAGAAGGGAGAAAATAATAATAATATATATATATATATATATATAAATTGCTACTTGATCCGATACAAAATGGATATTAAAAAAGTTTAAGGTGTAGACTTTCGCCCGGTTTTCTATCCCGAAACCTTCCTGTTAATTTTCTTGTGCCGCTTCGTCTCTTCTTAAGTCGACGTCTTTCTTAGAGTAACTAGATTGTCGCCTCTTGAAGTGACAATCCAGTTACTTTTCTTTTTTTGCCAAACTTCATTTCACTTTCTGCCAGTAAGTACGAAGTGCTGGAGTACATTGCAGCTGCCGATGGACACAATGACGATGAAACATGTCACTGAAGTTGTTTGGTAAAAAGACAACTTTCGGTTTGAGAATGTGACTGACGTCTTTTTTTTTACACGTTTTATATATATATATAAATAAAAATACATCTTAGATACTATAAAAACTAAAATGTATAATAAAATTTTGTTTTTATAAATAAGCATTGTGCGCGATTTATTTATCTGCTGAGGGATCTTCTAATTCTTGTAATGAATCGAAATCACCTTCGAAATTTTTAAATAATAAATAATTATTTAAAATTTATACGCTATAATTAACAGAATTTATAAGTTTTAATTTAACGTATGCCAATTATTTTAAGATTTATGGAAGAAGAATTGGTTCGTATAAAATCGATAATATCGACGTTTTTCCCGTCGGAACCTTCCTTATTTTAGAGATTCACGTAATCTAGTGCATAATATAAAATAATTTCGTGGTTCTAAAGACACGAAACATCTACAAATGAAGTAGAAAAATGTTTTAAAAATCACAGGAACCATTTGATTATAAAGTTATTTATACATTATAAATCTCTATATAGGCTCTAGATAAATATGAAATGAAATTTGTATAGATTAAGAGCAAAATTTAAAAATAATTAAAATTACAATAAAATTAATTTTCGAGTGTGAGACTTATTATAAATGAAAAAATATCGATATACATTTTTTCATTTATAATAAAATCTCGGTGTGTAAAGGTTGTAATTCATTGACATTTCGTTGACACAATTTTAAGTTTTTCTTGTTATTTTCCAACCGAAATTCTATTGTTTTTAGCAAATTCTCATAAGCAGAAAAACAGACATCAAGTTCATGTTATAAAAAGTAACAAATTGTCAGTTTTTTAAACTAGAAATAGAATAAATGGAGTACATATACAAGATAAGTAATTCATAAGCCTATAGATTATAAAATATTCTTATTGAATATGAGAGATAAAGAATAAAGATAACTTAAAATAGCTGAGATTTTATATACTTTTATATTTAGAACGTAACATTTCTAAGATTTACATGCCGTTATTTGTACTGTATAAGAGTTGTATTCTCTTTATGTATTTGTAATACTTATATATTATGAACCGCAGCAACTGTGAATTAGTTTACTTTCATACGACAGCTTCCAGGTTGATACCAAGCTTCGAAAGTGTGGTAATAAACGGAAGAGCATTAATACATTCACACGGATACATTAAATTCTTAAGACTGTGGACATTGACGAAATTAGAGAAGGACTTTTTCGCACTCGAGACGTCAAACAATCGGAGCAATGTTAAGAGCCATAATGTGGAAACTTGACCAGATTACGCATATCAGCGATCATTACCAGATATATTAATTTAATGGAAAGAATCCGAGAGATTAGACAGAAGTGATGGATGCGGCTCGCAAGAAAGACCAGAGCAGAGAAAATCGTTAATTACCACTTATAAATTAACCACAGGCGGACGGACGGGAGATGGCGCCGAAAAAAAAGATGACGCCGACAGATTATCTGCTTGACAGAGTGAAGACAAGGCTGGACTTTGTCTGAATGTTGCTGATTTCGAAGTCAAATTAATCACAGCCATTGGTTAGCACGCTTTTTAATTAATGCCGTCGGTAAATTGTCGATCAATTCGACTGCTAGACATTTATAACCGATTCTGCAACTCCCAAATTATTTGCCATTAGTTAAAGATGTCCAGACTTGTTTTTACTCCGTTCGGTAAGGTGAAAATCGTGATGGATGAAACTAATAAAATAATTAAGCAATCGCATCTGTGGTTTTGCTCTGATGAATTTTAGTTGTGTGACAAAAGGAATAATTTCGACGCTACTCCTCAATTTTTGAAGTTTACAGGACGAAAAATTGTTTTCTGTTATAAATATTGACATAATCGTTCCGTTGAGTTTATTTAATAGCAAAAAATTAGTGGGTGGACGCGTGTCGACACGTGACGTGGAATGTCCTCTCACAAATTTGTTTTCTCTTGATACTGATGAAGTGGACAACACGCGCGTGAGATGACAATGAGGTAGAAATCAATGGCTGGAAAATTGAACGTTTCGTGTAGGCGTGACAAGTCACGTCATCGTATTTGCTACCGAACTTCTTCCTGTTAGCTTATAAGAAGGACTCCAACTTAATTTTCTGAAACTAATCCGTGGCTCGAAATTTGGATGGTATAGTAGTTACTGTTACAATCTCGACACTGGGAACAATAGTTGGCATCCTAATCTTCCTTCTCGTCACGTCTGAGTGGAGTGCGGCTTGTTAAGCCTACATTTCCTGTGGTGAGATCCTCGACATGTGTACTCGGACTTGGAACAAACACTCGTGTGGTTTGTACAAGGATAGTCGTCATCGCATATAACTCTAGTACACTGAATCATACAGCGAAGCACGTACCCTTCCATATAATAATCGTTACATGATGACTGCATGAATCGTTTTTCGATGCGTTTTAAAATTTCGTCTTACGTAAAAATCCTCGTTAAATGAAACATTTCTGAAACAACGTGCTTATAAATGATGTTAACCAGATAATTTCTCGTTCTGAACACAGATTAAAATACGAAGTTTTGTTTTCCTTTTTACAAAACTGACCGATTTACGGACAGAGATATATTTTCTCGGAAGATTTCAAAGAGAGCTGCTGCTTAATGATTCTCACTGTAAAAACAACAGATTTTAGTATAATTACACTTTGTTTTATGCCGCTCTAATGAATTACTTTACTTATGGTTGAAGACTAATGAATAGTTTTAGTTAAAACTTTGCCAATTTACAGACGTGACTAATCGTCCAATTTCGTTAGCACTGCCACTGCTAAGAACAAAGCCCAACTGTTCCGAAACTTGGAAGAGAGTAGAAAAACTGGAGAGTAGAAGGTGGTCGTCATCCCGCCTCCATCCATATGTATTACATCTGTATCGGCCACACCATCCTAGCCTCGTCTCCATTATAATAGGCTGCAATTTCCGGCCCGATCCCCTCCGTCGATGTTTTGTTGGAAGCTGATTGAATTCCCACAGCGGCCGCTTTTAATTGATCGTGCACGTTACTCTCACTGGGTGTGTGTGTGCGTGTGTGTGTGTTTGTGACAAGAAATGTCTACCGAATGAAGCTTGGATAAAATGCATGGATGAGTAAAAGAAAGAAACCAGCAAAAAGTGTTGCAGATTTCAATTAAAAAGTTACTCTTTAGCTACTTTTTTTAGCCACGTTATCGATCCTTCTCCTGTTTTGTTTAGACATTCAACACTTTTTTTTTAATATCTCTCCGGCTAAATCTACTGAGATTGGATGAGTTAAACATCCACGCGGCTAACTAACTACAAAAGTTAAATCTCACTCGAAAGTTTTCACGGAGCAAAAGTTAACATAATGTTACTTGAGAGACCGACTAACGAGCCGGACAGGTCATTGTGAAAGGTTGTCTGGACCAGGTTAGTGGAGTTAACATGGAGAACCGGACTAATTACTCTCAACCGTTACTGAGTAATTGTCAGTGAGAATTAAGGTTAGATCAATAGTATCTGCGGCCACTAATTAAGTGCTCGGCGAGGAACAAACCTATTGCTGTATGGGCATACCTGCAACAGTAGATGGCTGATGAATGAGTTTTGAAACTTTAAAATTGTTTAAGCGTAATAAACAAATGAGGAAATAAATATGTGATTAGTCTGTCGGAAGTTCTGTAGATTCAAAGTTTGAACAAGTTAGTTTAGTTTCTATCTTTCACTAACTGTAATGATTATACGATTAATTAATAAGAAATAAACTTAAGTTATAATGATATTTATCTTTATTTATCATTTGCCTATAGGTAACTTACAGTTTATATGTATACAGGACCTATACATTCGTAGACAGAAGATCGGAATTCTTATACCTGTAAAATAAAATGCGACGTATTATATCAATAGCATTTTCAATAAGGTTGCAGTGAATAAATTTATACATTAAAAGGCGTAATTCAGTTACGTGTAAGGTTATCCGTCCTTTATAAATATTCTTTTAGAGAGACTTCGGCAATGAAACAATTCTGTAAACATTATCCACGCCTTATTTGTACTTCTTGGATAAATCTGCTTGTTTACTGAATGTACAATACATCTAGACAATTGCAATGTGTCTTTTGTGCAATCGCGGGTGATAATTAGTAAAACTGTAAAAGGGTGGATGTAACTACGAATCGAGCCTGTTATGTAACTTTGCATAACAAACCATTAAGACTTATCAAAGGAACAATATCTGTTTCAAACCGGTGCGAAACAGATATTTTAGAAAGCCGAAGCGAATCTTAGGAAATCTTTTAGAGATTATTTTTATGCAAAATTTACAACTGGGTTTTGAGTGATGTAGTAGAAGTTTTACGAAAATAAATTGAAAGGGAGAAAGAAGGAAGAAAAGTAGAGCGTATCGTTCGGGACTTTGTAAGTACTGATGATGAATCGCATACTTGACGATGCTTGATCTCCAAACTCTTGTACTGTATTCAAACCTATCAGAGTGGCTATTGTAGACAGAATCAGATCTACGAGAGATTCTGGCAGACATCGATGTCCCGGGACAGAAATATTATTGAACAATCATCTCCAATATTATGGAGAAGGTGTATTTACACGAGATGGGCGATGGAGCGAAAAGATTGCCACCATCATACTAGTCTGGGGTTCATAAAAACAGGTCATTTGTCGAACGCCCAACGTCATTTTTAACATGGTCGTTTGGCAGGCGAGTAAGAAAAAATGTCTGACAAGCAATCTGCTCTTGATGGCAGTCATTAACTCTTGAGACGTGTTGCCAGAATCTGGCCAGTAGAGCAACGCCTCCCTCATATCGCTCGGCAATAAAAACTTAAATAAATTGAATAGTTTTTGGCTAATTATGATGTAATTTTCTCCTTTATTGGATGATAATAACCATCAATTCGATCAAATTTTTATACAGAAATTTTCTTTACAAAAGGGAAAAAACTGCTCGCCTGTATCGCTAGAAAAAGTAGCAAAACGGTGATCATCAAATGCTTCTTCCTGTCGACTTTGTCGAAAAAAGAGTGATGGAATTGTTTAAGTCATTCCCTCCTCTAAACGTTAATGTATTTCCATTCTTTAACTCTATTTATTATTTAAAGGCTATAATAATAGCTTTCGCTAAGTTGTAGAAGTTTTTATGTTCCCGTCTAACTATATTTATATTAAAACGAAGCGCGCAACTTTCATCTCCGTCTTGCATCTAAGTATTCAATAGGCCTATATTGTACCTTAGTTGTTTACTCTCATTTAGACCAAAATATTTCATCACTTGAACCTAACTTAGAATTGTTTGGCCGGCCTAAAAGAATACACCAGCAAATAGACTGATTAGGAATTGCTTGTCTTTGAAACATACCAAAACCGTCATTAAGACCACTTTGTTCTAAGCCGGTTATTTATAGAAGAGAGTTGAATGTCCAACTAATGAAGCCATAGAAGAAGATCCAGCACGATATCATGCTATCGACCTTCTCTGCGGGAAATTGTATCGCCAACAACCTTTGTCATTCGGAGCGGCAAATCATTTCCTGCATGACAATCTCGAGTCACATTCGAAATATCAGTCAATTCACTGGCCACACTACTACTTTACTTAAAGAAACGCGACACGTCTTCTCGGCGCTCTTACCAGATCTTTAAGGATAAAATTCATATCTTAAAGAATAGAATGCAAAAGATAGGCCTACTGCAAAATTTGATTCATTTCCGGCAACCAGAGCGCTAGTTTGTTAAATAATCATAATTTGTTTAAAAACATGATTTAAAATTGTTTTGTTAATAAAAAAAACGGCACATTAGGATTTTAATCATTAAAACTGCAGAGATTATTAGCGGATCCGTGATAAAGAAGCTGGATGTTTCAATCGGGGCCAACCCCGTCTCTTTAGAATGGTAGCGAAGACCGCTGGGTACTAATAGGTTTGGGTCTCGGGTATTTGTCACTAATGGCGGATTCTGATTGAAAGTGGAAGTGCAGGCAATGTTTAGTGGAGATATATTTCCTCTAATGGCTCCTTCAGCCACTTTTTTCCCCTTCATTGTTTGTAGCATTGCCGCTATTGGACCGTTTACAAATGAGTTCGGCCTAGACTCGGATTCAAAGTCCTTTGTCCTAAATGTAATTCACAAGTCCAACTTAATCTTCAACACACAAGTTTTCTGCTGGACCAAACTTTCGTCCTAGAATCATTTTTCAAAATAAATATATGTTCCAACAGTCTGGAAGTTTTCGTCGTTTTATTTTCTGTTTTGCAGGTTTAATTATTCGTGAAGTCTCATCATTTCCTTGATTTATATCCCTAATTTTCTAATAATAAATAGACTTATTAGTTTTCTTTCATTTTAAAACTATCGAGAATTGATTTTGGTAAGATTTATCTATCATCAAACCGATCGGATAAAACTAATTATTTTCGGAGATTTAAGCTTATTCGCGCTGAAATTTATTAAGATGTTTGAATGTGTGATATCTTCGGGCTTTCGGGCTAGTTTTGACTTAAACTTTTGTGTTTTACATGTATATTAATGTATAATGTCTAATGTTAGGTTAAAAAAAGTCAGTTATTAGCGCAACGTGTCTTTTATCCTTTGACACAAACCGTGAGAGATTAAGTGCTTAGAATCACGACCCACAGTACAAGTGAGAAGATAACAGTAGTATATGGGTCTGTCCCTAGGGCTTGGCATCACTCCCGATCTGATTGGTTGCCTGACCACTATCTGCACAACAGCTGGGAGAAATCAGGAAGTGTTAAAGACTGCTGCACATTTTAACAAGTTTATTTTCAGTTTAGCTGGAAGCTACTTTGGCATTTCCACAGCCATAACGACCAAGGTGGTTGTCGGTGGGAAAGTCTGGACCCCGAGGCTGCTGACCAGAATTAGGGATGGTCGTTAGCGGGTGAAAAGCTGAAATAATTGATGTTTTATCGCCAGCCAATCGTAGAACACATAAAGTTGCCTAGCTTGTTAGATTCTAACACAATAACTTACAGTCGCTACCTTCGATCCTTCTCGGTTGGAAAAGATCTGTAAATTGGAAAGTCCCCGTTTATATAGAAGATTTGAACCTCTTCATTTTAACAACTGTATGATTGATCTAGGAGATGTATTGTTAATGAAGATCGTTTTCGAGTTTTAACGCGTTACGGTTACATTTTAAAATGTCACTAGCGGGCTTCAACGGAGGGAGACAATTTACCGCCTCCTAGACGCCTGAGATGCCAGTTTCTCCTGTAAAATACAGGCTTATGCAGTGAAGCAAGCAATATTTTATCTCAACTATTTGAAAAAAAATGAAAATTATTCTAATTTATTTTATTAAATAATTAAATCTAACACTAAAGAGTATTTTTAAATTAAATTCGTTAGGTAGCTTTTTGTTCATACGTTTTTTTTTTTTTACCAATTTTCTCGCTTTAATATATAATATTTTCAAATTATTCAGCTTTATAAGTAAGTTAAACGTTTAAACGTTTAAATTTAACAATTTAAACACCATGAGTTCAATAGACTAGATGTTTTCTGACTGTACAGAAGATGCCAATATGGTGGGGTCAAGCTCAGTATGTCTCCCTCCAATGAGCCACATAAAAGGTATCTAGAACCATGGCGACCATTCTGTTCATAACGACATCAATTCATCACGACATATTAGACATTATCCTCGACTGTAGACTTCTGTGATTTACGAACATCTCTAACGGCCTCTTGCTTCTGATTGGTCAATAAGGTGCGACGTAGAAGGGACAGCTGTCTGGATGGTTGTTTCTTCATTGTTGACATTCGTTTGATAGTTCCACACGTAATGGGGCATGACTGCATGACACTCTTTGCTTTTCTTCTTCTAACCATGCATTGGAATGACATTATTACTGCTTTGAAATATTTTTCCTTTCTGGTTAAAAGTAATTGTTGCTTCAGAAGATAACAACCGATGCAGTGCTGAGTTTTTCTTAATTTTTAAAGACCAAAGCATTTTTATCGTAATGCTACACAACAATTGTTTAAAATTTGTCGTATAATATTGTTTTGTTTTTAATAAAGTTTAATTAAATCGTATGTAATGCTTAATATCATTACAGTCGAATCTCCGGAACTAAGTTATTTAAAATTTACGAACGAACTTAAAAATAAAATTTACAGATTCTTGCAAATCTGTAAAATTTATTTTAATTGTATTATATAAAAATAATTAAAGCTATCTTAATGTATTAGAAATTCGATAATGGTATGATTACATATAAAGAGAAAAGTATGCCTCAATAAACAGACGCATAAAGTTTAGGAAGGGGCATTTTGGAAGATGTAGCGATAAGCATGCATGTTCCAGGCAAATCTTGCAGATAGAAGCGATAGATCACGTTTCTAATCCCATTTCTAGTCATTGAGTCTACAATGGATTGCAGAACATCTGTTCCTATTTTGCTTTAGTTGATTTTTCCATTTTTCCCTCTTTCTTTGAGTGGACTTGATGTATGGATCAACTTTGAATCATTCTCGAATTTCTTGTATGCATTAAAGTTTTATTTTTCACACTTTAAATATTGTTTGTATAATATACTCATATTTTCTGTCATTGAATGAAACATGTAAAGTATAAAATAAAAATATAATCTTAAAAAATATGTGTATTGTAATTTTAATAATTTCATTTAATTCTTACCTGATATAACTTATTTGAATTCTATCTGTAGACTTGTTGCTGTTGAAGCTAAATGAATGGGAAAAAAATAAAATATACCTGTTTAATAAAAAAAATTCAAAGATAAATATTATTCTTAATTATTTTTATGTGATTTAAACTATAAAAAGTATAGACTATATTAAGCGGCACGTAAATTTTGTAAGATGATTTTATTTAAACCATTAACTGTAATAATTTAATTGAGATAGTGAATTCTTAATTAAAAGAAATTACTCTTCTATTACATTGAATTTGAATTTAAACCTTAATTAGAATTAAATAATTAAAAAAAGGATTAATTAAGAGAAATATTTACACAATTAATGAAAAAAATTCTCTCAAGAAAAACGATTCAAGAAATATTATTGAAAAATAGACAAAGTTATATAAATTATTTTATTATATCTTTTATATAAATTACAACACGCGTTACAAACATAAATATTATACTACACGACTTATATAATAAAGAAAAATTAAAGTTCACTTAGTTTAATGGAAAGAAAATTTTCATAGCTATAACCTACATCGATATAAATGCAAAATATTCAAAAACATAACTTTATAAATGCTAAATATTTAATAATTTAACTTATTTATATTTATATAAATATAAAATATAAATATAANATGAGGCAGACTAGACATTTCAATGTTAACGAGTTCGGTTAATACAAATTCCGTTAATACAAAGTACGGATTATTAAGTTTCTTCGACTTTTTACTATTTTAATAATATTCAAATACTTAAAAAGTATTTACTCATTTTAATAATTAGGCCATAGTTTATGACGCTGAATTTTATACGTTTTATCTCGTAAAATAAAAATCAAATGAGATTTTCCAAAAATAGAATTTCATCGTTCACTTTTATTAATTATAACTTTTATTCATAATTTAAAGGGGGGTTTCGGTTTATAACTAAATTCTTGAGATAATTTTGTCGCTATTTTCTTATTTTATTCTCTGAAATTAAATTTCATTGTACAAATTGCCGGCTGCTTTCTTATTAATATAATTTATCAGATTATCTGAGTATAATGCGCAACATTTATTAAGAAAGAAGCATGAATAAATGCTGTATACCGTAATCTTTAAAATCACAGGCCTGAGTAATTGTAGGCCTAAAAATGATCTTCCGAAATTGATAATTTTAAATATGAATCTAATAAATTGTATATAAAAACTAATAAATTTTAATAACGAGAAATTTATAAATGAAGAAGTTATTTGAGGCCTGTAAAATAATGTAAGAGAAGCGAGCAAAACAATGTATTTAACAACCCCTGTACTGCACATCATGAAAGTATTCGTATTAATTCATAAAGCGAAATAGATTTTCAATAGTAAATAATCTGATACGCTCAATTAGAAGTAAAAGATTTGAATATAATGGACTTAACAAAAGGTTTAAACAAATGGTGTGTCGCTAAGCTTTTGGAATTTCTCATCAGAACAAAATGTCGGTAGGTATTTATGAATTTAAACTGTCAGAAAAATTTAACATTTAAAAAAAAAATATGCTTCATTTCTAAATTCGAGAGAAAAATAAAATAAAGCGATGAGAAATATTTACAAGTCCGCCATGTTAAATCTTAAAGAAATAAAGATGAATAAACGACACTTAAATTCGTCGCAACGATTCATTAAATACCGTATGATTTAAAAAATCGTGACAAATTAGAGTATTAAAAATATGAAATATTAAACTCTGTTAATAAACAAAACTGGATTTTCGATTTTCAATCTCATTTCTTGGTTGGTTCGTCCGTTTTCATATTTATAAAATTAATTTATTCTCTCTCATCACCACTTTTTAAACTGTGTACATATTTAATTTATCTTAAGATAGCTTCTCGCTTATTTAAAAAAAAAAAAAAAAATTCGTGTAGTAATTTAAACCAAAATTTCGACGGGAACAGCTGCAATAAGTTTTTCTGATATTTTTACATCTTACAAGTAAAGTTTCGTCTGCAAATCTATGCGATTAAGAAAGCTTCCAATTGGTTAATTATAGATTAATACGCTTCACCAAATAAATATGTCGGGCGAGTAAAGAACCAATGAGATTTCTGTTTCTCTATTGAATTCGGAAAAGACCATTTGGAGTTGTAAGTTCTTCGAAAGGTTCTTTCTCTATATAATAGTTTGTCGTTACGAAATATTTTCATTAGAAACATATTATTAAATGGGATTTGGACTGACTTCATTCGGAGGAGGAGGAAGGAAGAGGGGAAAAAAATGAATAAAAATCTGCAGACAAGGAATTGCTCCGGCTAAAAGGAATCAAAAGAAAACGAGCACGGAAAGCAGAAATATTATATCATTGCTGTTAATGGTTAGTGACATATGGATGCTGACGAGTTTTATGTTTCCCCTTTGCAAAGAAATTTTAAAACAAACTCCAACACAGCGGGTTAATGGCGCGTGCAGGGAATGAAGACGTCATCGCTGTGTGCGGCACGTGCCGCTGGAGGGCCCTTTCATCATCCAATAGCGTGCCAGCTAGTTCCAACTTTGTCCAAAGTTTGCCATTCGGAGGAGCGGGACAGACATGAAAGCCAGTCACAGAAGAAAAAAAAAGGAAAAAAACTGGAGGCCAGAATTCATCAGCTGCAGGAATGCGCGACTGATACGGCAAATAAGGGGAACAGAGCGGCCAACTTAATGCTCCGGCGTCGATAAAGCTGCGAGCCCGGGGGGCAAGATGTATTGAAAGCCCGCGGCTGGCTGGCCCAGTATTACGTCGCCATTTGTAGGGCTGGAGCTTCCATTTGGACGAGGGACGGACTGAATACGGTCGAGGGGTGGAGAAGGGGGAGCAGCCGGGAACTGATATGAACTGTAGGAGCTCTTGATTTCAATCGTTAGGCCCGGGCGACGCTGCCGTCACACAATAGAGAAGTGGAGAGCAAGAAAAGGGAGGGAGAGAAACGAAAGAGAATTTCGGTGGATGGCTGAAGAGCGCATCTTCACAAATTTCATACGCAGCCCAAGGCTTTATCTTCGCTATCGTGCCAGGTCCTCGTAATTGACAAAATGAACACACTTCAAAGCGTAGCTTATAGGCTGTCCCGAAATCACGTTGAGTCGCTGTATAGCGCGTGTGGTAGTTGAACAGAGCGGCCTCTATTGTGAAGCTCCACTACTCAGATCTATACCGGCTGGCGTTGAATGGTAGAGGCGGTGAAAAGAATTTCGGGCTACTATTATTTGCCCTTTCAAAAATATTGTGCAGATTTTCAAAAGCCGACTCTCCTTATCAGGTTGCATATTGTATTGTCTCACAGGAGAGTCATGTCCCGCTCTGCTCCCTAGAAAATAAAAGCGGCGACCAACTCCGACGGTGCCCAGTTCTCCGTCGCCTGTCCTCCAGGCCGCCAGAAGCAGCTTTATAGCTGGCCCGAGCAGTGCATCATGGGATAGCAGGCCCCCAGGTAGGTGTGTCCACTCGCAGGCCTGACATCCTAGGTTAGTTTGGTATTGTTGTTTTCGGCAAGTTGCGAAATATGTTCTTCGCGCGTGCCGCTGCCTCCTTTACCCCGATTGCGCTGACCCGCAGCTTCCGCCCATCCTTAGCCCTTTGGGACCGGCGCCCTCGACTTTGGCAGCCCGCATCATTTATTGAAATTTTTTTTTCAGTATAAATCACAGAGCGAGCCCTCATAACTTTACCAGCAGCGCGATTTTCAAAATTTTACATCTTGCTCTAGTAGGATGCGAACTTTTCCAAACTTTTAGAACTTGGAATTTTTTCTTTTTTTTTTTTTTGTTAGTTGATTGGTGTGTGTTTTTGTATTGTGACTCTCTTATTTACCTCTGCCGTCGATTACAAATAGATGCAGGTACCTGAATTTTAGATTTAGAGCATTGGTGGAGACATTGTGCAGATCGAATAGTAAAAACGTTCGACTCGCATGTTGCAAATCCCATCCCTTTTGTGCTTTTGGGATTTTTATAAGTTTATGAGGAGAGACCGGTCATGTGCCTTATCCATTCTTGATGTTTTTGCATTTGTATTGTAAAATATGCGGTAAAGATTTAGAAATAGTCCTTAAATGTATGTAATAGTAGAAGTAAGTAGGTACTACTGTATACGCATAGGGCCTATCAGAATCAACGGATTTCGGAGAGATTTCTTCGCTTCTACATGCGGAGAATACTAAAAATAGGAAGGTTGTTTGATCTGAAATTTTGCATCGATCCAACAGCTGCAGCAGGTTATTACTAAGCTTCATTCTTTTCTCTGTTATAATAACGCAATCAATCAGAAAGTCGTTTAGAAGATTAAAGTAGAACGGAATGAAAGTATTTAGCCGGGCCGCGATGGGGATATTTTTGCTCCTCTTATCTTTTGCGTTTTTAGCGATAATTTTGGCTTTTGCTTTTAGGAAATAGGCCTTTTCTGTACTTAAACAACAAAAATGTCAGCTTAATTCTTAAACTGTAAAATATTCATATTTCCTAATTTTTCTTATAAGCTTCGATCTTTCAATGTTTTCTGTCATCAAATTCACACCTTTTTATTTATTTATTTATTTATTTTATTTTTATTTATTGATAGTTTGCTTTTATTGGGCTGTCATTGAGTATTATCTATGTAGGATCAAATATACTAATAATTTTTTGCTTTATGCAACTGATATAGATTTATTCCTTAATACACGAATAATTTACCTATATAAATCAAAAGATGTAAGCCTGTAGACAATTTTAAAGTGATTATATTTTGAAGTGTTGTATCGTATAAAAGTTATTAATATAAGTTAATCGTAACAGAAATCTAAATTGAAAAGTAAAAATGTTTATTTTGTTAAGCTTCTTCGAAATGTATTTTGAATAACAGAATATATTTTTAAAAATATGTAAGGATATTTAGTGATGAAAAGGTTCATATACAGTAGCTTAAGTTAGAATTTTCACTAGACTCTAACATATACAGTCAAACCTCGTTATTACGTTATCGGTTTATGCGAAGTCGGCGTTAATGTGAAGTAGATTTGCTGTCCTTGGATGAGGCAGACTAGACATTTCAATGTTAACGAGTTCGGTTAATACAAATTCCGTTAATACAAAGTACGGATTATTAAGTTTCTTCGACTTTGTGTTAACGAGATTTGATTGTATATAAAAAATTAGAAATTTTAGTTGTGTTTGTATGTAGCATGTAGTCTAACATATTACTATATTTCGTAAATGTTAAAAATTTCACTGTCTTAACTCATAAATCATAACTTTCTAATTGTAAGGTTGTAGACATATATAATTTTTGTTAATTGAGGAAGTTAATAATTTCGCATGTCTACAACTTTCTTCCAGACATATGAATTATATCCAAGGAAACATACAATAATTGACGTATGTTTCAACAACATTAAAAAAAACTGATCTAACTTTTTAAAACTCATTTTTGTAGGCCTAGGCCTACACACATTCAATAACAGTGACTTGTTTGCAAGTTTATATTTCTAGTTTTCTTTTTTTGTATTTTTCATACGCTTGATTTCCGTTATGGTCTGTCATCGCAGCTGTTATTTAATTTTTGTTGAAGAGTTTTGATGTGTTGTCATTATTTTCTTTGATCATACGCATCTTCCTTCATTATATGAACTGTAGGCCTATTGTTTTTTGAATAAGCTTAGTTTCCCTCTAATTTAGCAAGTACTTGATATACACAGGAAACAAAATTTTATATGAATTTGTAGCTTATATATGATAGGTCATGATTTTCAGAGTTGCATATAGAAACTTTATTTTCGGTAGTAAAATCGCATATAAACCTGTTCGTTTTTCATTTGCTAGGTGAAGAAATACTTAGCACAGTGCCTACCTATAAGTATAAATTTGTCGTTTTGTACAACAAACAGAAGTGAATTATCTAAAGATTTTTATAACTGAAAATTGGGGAAAGGAACTAAATGAATATAAAAGCTTTGAAATTTGAATGGCATTTATACTTAAATAGCCTATATATAATCTTATATAAATTTAAAAGAAAACTATACCTAGATCAAAAGGGCATTTTTAAAGTTACTAACATAAGAGCTAAAATTAAAACAATTTGTTTTGATTTTATCAAAATTTTAAAAATATTTATAGGATATAGTTTGTTACATTTTATCCGGTAAAATTAATAATCATCCTAAGCAAATCTTTAATATATGAAAAAATATCAGATTAAAGTTTGTCCGAATTATCAAAAGAGGAGAAAAACGGAAGACACAATGGACAAACGTGTCAAGACGAAGTCAAATAAATTAGAACACAATGTTAAGTGGGTAATTCCAGTGGTTGCACTTTAATTGTTTTTGACAATAATGCCGACAATGGACCCTACAGAATTAGCTACCTATTGTTGTAGTGAAGAAAGGTGTGTGTTTTCCTCGTGCTGGTAACTGTCTGGGGTTAATCACGTGGATGGCATCCACATTCGACTACTTTTTCCGAACTGTTTCCGACAAGCCGTAATAAATGATGCAAGGCCAACGGTTCTCCTGGGCCAGATGACCCGTTTCCACGCCAACTGCTAATGTTACACCCAATAGAATTAATGAGAACACGACCCACATTAGGTTCAACTATTAACGCCTCATAACGAAATTTCATTCTTAAAATTTGATAACGGATACACGAATTAGATGTAATTTATTCGATTTCCTTTAACCGTAAGCTCTAAAATCTAGAGACAACAATTAAGCCGATTGATGAAAATTTAAGATTTTAATGGTTTATTTTAAATTTATTCTATACTATTGAACATGTTTTTTTTAAACTAAATATCTCTGGTGCAAATATAGGATTAGACAAGGCTTACATTTATAGCATTGATTTCCTTATCGGATATCCAGAAAGGAATTAAAGGCCTAGAAACTAATAACTTATCTTAGATCTATAGTGTCCTTAATGCGAATTTTTCTTAATTTACAGATGCAATAGGATGGTTTTAATTGTTAAATTCTAATGAATCTGCGTACAGATTTTATCAACTTTTCGGTTTAATTTTAAAATTAAAGATAAAGGTTCCTTAAGATTTCATGCAATTTAATTTAGTTCAAAATGTATAGTCTATATTTTAACCAGTTAACTCGAGTAAAGATATATGTTATTAGGCCTATAAATATTACATTTTAATAGTGATTTCTCTACTAGAAGAAACAATAAATTGTACTTTTTAGAATAACAATGATTAGAACAATAGATAAACTGTTATATCGGAAGATTAAACGTAAACATAATCTATAAAAATGAGCAACATTTACTAATACACAATTTGAAATTTAACAGTTGAATTTACTTTAATTATGTAATATCTAGTTTCTAATTTTCTTATATTATTTATTTTAAAAGTAAATTCTGGTAACTCGAAGTTAAATTAAAATTCTTCAAAAGTCTCGCTGTATCCTGACGGAATGCGGAGAGAATTGTCTATAATATACTTAAGTAGAAAAATATGTAGACTTATATACTGCTGAACTTAATAATATTCAAGTAATATCCTTTTAATGGAATTCGGGATCGGCTTTCTTTAGCCAATAATTGGCGCGGGAGAATCGGGATAGGCTGTAGATAATGAAAACTCTTCAGTATTATAGAATTCGTGACGTTCCTCTGTAACTTTCTGTGAAATGCGAATTTTCAGTTTGTGTAAAGAAACTTTACACGTAGTCTAATGCAGTTCCGCTCTCGACTTTTGGCAAGTTTTCCTCTAGTTAATTATCCGAAATCTATTGAAGATAAATTTAATTGTATTTATAAAATAATGTAAAGTAATTATCGTTGAAGTTTCTTTCCGGTTGATAAAATGATGTTAGGCATTTATTCTTTTGTCATCAACGTCGCATTAGAAGTCTTTAGCTTAGCAATTAAGAATTTTATACTTTTATTTCAATATTTTTCTGAAATGTTTAAAGAATGTAAACTAAACAATTGTTGTTTTTCTTAGACTGTTATATCAAGACAAATATAAGCCAAAATAAGGAAATTAAAATGTTAATCTGTGTCGTCTTGACTTTATTCTACGAATTTCTTAAACTTTTATCCACATTGCCCTAAACATTTATTCAGTCTGAAATACACTAATTAAGTTATAACTTTTTGAAAAAATTTATAATATGTTTTTATAAAAAGTAAAATCTGGCATAAATCTTTTAAAATTTCAGAATTTTAGATTTGATTAATTTATGAATCCGTAATTATTATGCTACACGGTAAACTTCAATATCTGTATAATAGACTTTAACGTGTTAGTATAATAGACTAATTCTAGCGGCTTACTTAATCCAAATAGGATAATTTAAATGCCTAAAGATTGGATAAACAATACGCTTTAATCAGAATTATCATAAGTAAACCTAAAGAATTAATTTATCTTTTTTGGTTAAATAATTGTTGTCATGTGGAAGCAAAAGAAGTTTTATTAGACTTGTGTAATTCTTATAGGTGTATCTATGAATTCGTTTGTTCTACTAATCAATAATTTAATTTAATATGTTAAATCTTATCGCATTTTATTCTCCAAGTCAGTTAAAAATGTGAAGCATAACGTACTGGTACAGTACAGTACATAAACTACAGACAGAATAGCGCAATATTGAGGATATTAAAAGGCATTAAATATTATACGGATAATAAATTATAATCAAGTTGAAAAGTTCAAGATTGCGATCTCGTCGTCAATAGTAAGTTAAATATTCCAATTTTTAATATTTATAGTTTGTATATGGATTTTCTGAAATGAGAACATTGTATAACTCATTTCTGAAATGAGAACCGTGTTCTTATAAAAATTGATAATAATAATAGGATTATTTACAAAAATCGAACTTAGATTATTATAGCACTTATGCAAGAGCAAGATGGTCTAGGCCTATCTCTAGTTTAAATACATGATTTGGAATTATCACACCGAATATCGAATATCTTTATCGTTAAATCTATCGAATTAGGGCAATTCTCAGTTTGTTTCTTATATAAGCTTAAGGGATTTCGTTTATGAGCTTAACTCCTAATTTGTTCTAGTTACAGAAACTTGTCACGAATGGATTGTGGATTCTAGGATCAAACAATGGAACTTTCAAGGCCTAGTAGAATATGCAATCTTGTTTCCGATCTATTCGAGTACAGAGTTCGAATTAGATGGATAGTCCAAGTGTATATTTAAAGAGAGGAAAACTTAGATTTATAAGTAATGGGGGCGACCCAACAAGTTGAATTGATTTAAGCAAGAAGGAGATGAAAAGCAAAAGGCAGGATGGCTAACATGCTGTATTGATAATGCAGGCCGTTCCAGTAAAATATTTTTGAGGGATGGTCATTGCTACTATATAGTGACATTTGTTGCTTCGGGACAGAATGTAATTCACTGTATACAATCCATCATTTTTCCTTTCCGCAGTCCTAAGGACACTTGTCGCTTTATCACCGAGTTGGCCAAGAAAACGAAATAGCGACAAATGTAAATGATAAAGATAACTGACTTGTCGAAACTGTCAGCTAATCGTAATTTATAGTTTTGTTGAATGGTTAATGCGTCTGTTTGTCTCTCCCTGAATCTGAACTTTGCATCGAAGATTATTAGCTTTCTCTGTTGATTCTCTTCTAAAGATGTTATTGCCGGTTTCTGATTATAAGGCCATATTTCAAAAACTACAACTTTGTTATAGAGAAAAACACAAAAAAGTCAAAATGTTACTGAAGATTGCTTTTAACTAAATTCAAATGGAAAACTCAAAACTACACATTTTAGCATACAGTTCAATTATTTTACTCATAACTTTGGTGTCTGGACTTTTATCAATTTTCATTTTGCAGATTTAGGAATTTATGGTTTGTTTTTTTATGAATAAAATAAATCTATTTTATTTATTGGCCAAGCTCTTCAAATTTCCTAAAACATTAGTTTAGAGCGCTTTGGATAATATATTTAGGCTATAATAAGAGCGTTAAGATTTACACGCAGTTTAGTGAGAATTATTTAAGATTTAAGCAAAGACTTTTATCAAAAGAGTTCATAAAGCTGCAGTTTTGAAACAGCTTTTTATTTTAGAAAAAACACTGTACGAAGCAGAAAGTTTCGTTGCACTGAACCAAGAACATGTTAGGAAATATGTAGGATGAAAGTAGATGCATATAGCGAAGCCTTTATGAGATTATTTAACAATGTGGTTTTCAGTGATGGAAATGGTTATCCGATTCGAGTAGACCCATAAGACTTCATATATGATTTGTAAGAAGATATGCGAAATGGGACTAGTGGGATTTTGCATTTCAAAATATGTGTAGCGTCATGTTATTATCCATTTTGAAGAGATTTCGTCAAAATCTTATTGATAACGTTTACCATTCAACATAACGTACACTTAGGAATTTCACAAAAACATCAAAACAATAATTTTTGCAACTTTTGATTTTCTTGATTTAAAAGTTATTGTTAGATAATTTTTAATATTAAGTCTAAAACAGTTTTCAGATGAATAAAAGATATTTATTTTGCTCACTAGGTTTCTGTGGGACCGGTAGAGCTTTTGTCTGGACCGACAATAGTATTGTCTGAAATAGAGGAACTGCTCTCGTCCACCCCCTGTTGGCACCTTGTCGACTCGAGGCCACAGAGTTGTCCCTGCAACGGTTGCGGCCTTCGAGGGGAGATCCCACAAATATTAACGATGAACAATCCGGACAGAGCCCGGTGGGGAGTCTGATGGGGCTATGGACGGTTTGACAAGTTGGTTGCTTTACTTTCTAATCTGACAGATTTTAAATGTCGAGTTGTGGATCGTTTCCTAGATTACAGTAAATTCGGGATTTCAGGAGTTGCATCCCTCGTATTGACAATCTTGTCGAAATAGAGACGATCTCTTAGCCATGTTTACAATGACGTCAGTAGTGTTCTCCACTCGTTTCCGTTCTTTCCTTCCGCTTTCTTCTCTCTTTTGTGTGACAAACGTATAGTAGCATAGTTAGAAGTAGATAGTTTCGAACAAAATGAAAGACAGTCTCGTTAGGAAAAACACTTGGATGCTCTGCAGAATGCGACATGATTGCTTACAAAATAAATTTCAGGCTAGGATAGTATGTTCAGAGGTTACTCACAAGTTAACTAAGTATCTAAAATAAAAATAAGAACTAAAATTGCTTAAATTGGTCTAAAGAGCATTAGAATTGCATAATAAATTATTTGTAGGCTGCTACGTGAATGAATTTCATTTGAAAATTAGATATTTTTCGTAGAAAATACATCAAAACTGTTTTATTTTGATATATTCTACTATTTAATTTCAAATCATAAAAATATTATCTCAATGTATGTATTTTAAGCGGAGCGAGTAGAAATATATTAATATTCAATATTTAAACCAATGATAATCGTAGACTTCAAAATATTTTACTATTTATTAGAATTATAATAGTGGTATAACTAAACGCTTCACATAGAAGATGCTCCAAAATTTTATTTTTACTTTATAATATTTAATAATAAAGCCTGCTTGTATTATGATTATTATTAAGTATCGCTGTTGTCAACTTTCAGTTCAAGCGATAATGTTCATGACAATAAAAATAGAATTCCTCCAAATCATTTCTTGTTTAATTGAAAGATCGTAAATCAAATCCCGGTTTCAGAATTAATATATTTATCATGAATTGTAGATAAGTTCGCTTATGGGTCTTAATTAAAACAAACTTATAATTAGACTTTTTATTTTAAAGAATTTTTAAATTTGATTAATTCATTTAATAAATAAGTTATATTTCTATTATGTAACTAACTAACAGACAAAATTACAAATCTATATTGTTATACTTACAATCTTTTATGATTAAAAATAACTGCAAGTGATATTTAATCTAGTAGTAACCCACGAAATTTCAATCATGGGCTATGTGAATTCGAGCTTAGAACAAATTATTTAGAGAAAAATAGTAAAGCATAAATATTCTAAAATAGATTTATATGTAATAAATTTACAGGCATAGACAAAGCTTTTTGCTTTTTTTAAATAAATCTATATTTTAACTAATAAACTGTAAATCGTTAATAATTAGATTGTTTTAAAGTGTAGTCTGTTGTTTAAACTATATGTAAACGAGTGCATTTTATATGTGATTAACACATTTACAGCACTATAGTTATCTGTAAAACTTATTTTAATGGATTACTTTTACGTAAGGAATTTAATGATTCTATAAATATGCTCTTTCAAATTGTACTCTATATCTTAATTAACAATCTTTGTTATTGGGAAAACAATATAAACTCTAAATCAAAGAAACCTAAATAATTTACGTTATGACAATGTAATATACATATAATATACATAAGTTTATTAAAGTAGGTATACAAGCGCAAATTATTTTGTCTCATTGTTTTTTCCTGTGTGCTTATGAAGTTTAGTCTTAATTTATGCAAAGTTATTCCATGACCGATTTTATTAATTTTAGGCATACTTAAGCATCTTATTTATGATTTAATTTAACTACTCTATCGAATATATGTTAATTTAGTTAGTTAAATTCAAATTATAAATAGAAATTAAATTAGGCTTAATTTTAATTATTAATCATTTTATTTATTAGAAACAATTAAAATAAATGATTTATTACATTAGTATTAAATTCTATTTTCACTTTATTTACCAAGTTAAACGGACATATGCATAAAAATTACAATTTGTAAGCTACTGTACTGTACTGTACTGTACTGTACGTCGCCTTTAAAATTATCAACGTGAGCGACTGCATATAAATTGACCATTTAGCTCAGGATACCGAACTCAATTCCCTTCATTTTGATTCTAGTCCAAATCTATTAACCTTTTTGTAATTTTGATAATACTAACTTCTACTTTCTAAATATTTTTAGATAATAGGCTCTGTAAACTGATCTAGTTAAAATTAGACTTTGGTTAAATATGGTCCAAACTTGTAATTAAAGAGCATTCCCGCAGCTCGATTTAGGGAATGAAAACGCCAACGAGTGCGGATCGAAAGCCAAGCATCTCTACATGTGTTCTATCGTTTATAGAGAGATTAGGTCTAATTGACATATGTGTCTTAGTTTTCCTCCACCAGAGGGAAGCTGTCACTATGAGTTCCCACAGGCAACTACCACGGGGTATATCAATAAAAATTTGGCACTTTTCCAACCAAGGATGAAAAAGATAATCCATATCCAAAATTTATCACATTCCCCATACCTATATCATTAACCTTTTACGAGACTAAAAAAAATTGAACAAATGGGTAGATTACAAAAAAGTAAATAATAATCATTCGAGTTATAAGAATTACTTTTAACTCAAAAGATTTGAAACAAGATTTGAATTTAAGAAAGCATTCCAGCAGAGATTTTTACGTCAGAATACATTATTTAGTTTCCATACAACGTTTTCTCAGTTGGTAATAAAGTATTTCGGGGATATTGTGACCAACAGAAGCCTCCACTCCCAACGTTCTGTCGAGTCTTCTAAAAGACTGTATTCAGAGTGATAATTTATGGACGGTTAACCTCGCTCATTGACCACATCGGCAGTGTCCAAGTACCGGCCCCACACCCTCCTACATAGTCCTCGATGTTGTGTTTGTCTGCAGGAACGTAACCGATACTATGTGTACTACTGAATGAAACTGTCTTAATAGAAAAGTATTCTTAACAGTTGGTACGCGATATTTTTTTACTCATTCTGTTTTAAACGAAGAACTTCGATTTAGATAAGACAATTCGTTAATAAAGGTTAAATCATTTTGGAATTGTTTTAAGCTAATACAATCAAACTCGATTAATAAAGATTTTCAGATTTTCTTGGAAAGAGCTGAAGGATTTAGTTGCTGTAAAATTACTAGGTCTATAAAGTGAGATTAAGAAACCATTCGTGTGTTCATCATTATCGATATTTATCCACGCTCGAATACAATTTATCATGTAATATTTTATAAATGCAGTAATATTTTACCAATTCATGCTTCGCAGTGCGTTTAGATTATGCCTATATGGTTTTGAACTTTGAAAACATATTTCAACAGTAATTCTGATATTTTATATTCATTCCGTATACCATTCATACTTTAAGGTTTTTATGCGATGAGTGGGATTTTTACTAAGCAAGTCTATGTATAATAAGCAAAAATTCAACTATACAGACTATAAGATAAATGTTCTATTAACTTCGCACATTCAATGTGTATACCTATTTATTCGAAATTATAATTCTAATATACTTAAGTTAAAACAGACTAATATAGCCTAAATTAAAATTAAAACAACAAGTTCAATGATAAAATAATTTAATAAAGTAAAAATATGATTTTTATATTAAATATTAGGCCTAAATATCCAAACTCTCACATTTATATTATTTGTTTTCTTCTAGGACTTCATTCGGAGTCTGGAATAAAGATGTGATGATTTGCTCCTAAACTACATCTGCTATCGGGATCTGTAAGAAAATTTACTTAAAAAAATAAAGTTATTTTTTAAATACTTCCTAATGCTTATTTTTTTAATACTTAATTTTATTAAAATTAAACTTATAATAATCTATAATACAGTCGACACTAATTTCTATCATTAAGTGAAATGTAAGCTTTTGTTTTAATAACATAATTTACAAGTTTTTCCATTGATATTAATTTAAGAATATTTAAATAATTAATAAATAATTTATGGATTTTTCTATCGGACACAGCTGCTGTTTTATTTAATAAAAATTTATCGTTTATAGAAACTTTTTATAGAAAATTAAAATTGATGAAGTCATTAATTTTATTATTACAAATAAATTTAGCTTCTCAAGTCTGATGGTTGACTCTTAAACTTAGTTTTCTTCCTTACTGCTAATGCTATTTACATAAAGGATTCACGATTCCTAAAGATAAATTAGACAATTTACATGTGTGCCTATATAAAATAGCATACATATAATTTGAACTTGTTTACTTTCCATTAGTGGCATTATAGTATAAACTTTGCAATTATTTTGCGGATATAATAGAGACAGGGAATATAAAATCATAAATCAATGATTAGTTTAGTTATAGAAAATGTAGGCTATTCCCTAGTTAAATCTCTTTGTATATCAGTAAATATAAGCGATTTGTTCCCTATTGGTAAGGTATATAAGTTTACTATATAGGCTATTTCATGATGATAATTACTAACTCATTAATAAACAACTGATTTATTATATTAGCATAAACTAGCTAAAATTGATATTGAAAGTAGTCCCATATGCTGTATGCAGATTTAATTTACCTTCATTAATTTATTCGATATAAATTGATAAGTTTCTAAACGAAGAATTATAAATTGAATCCTAAAATTAAACTTTGTCTTAAAACTTTTTAAAAAATCGAAACAAACTCGTGTTAAAATAATAGTTTAATATTTGTTTTTTAAGCCTATAAAAGTTTTATGAATGTATATAAAAACATGCACCATTAATAAGCTGAAAACTAATTTAATTTCGTAGATTTCAAATATATTTATCCTTAATTAATTAGGCTAATAAAAATTTAAAAATTAATAAATCAAACTTCGGCAGAGAGCAAAAATTAAAAAGCTACGCTCCTCGCAGTTTTAATTAAAATATTTACTCATAAACACGTCAGAGAAGAAAAAACGCACGCGCTTCGGTGAGAGAGAACGAGAGAGAGCGAAAGAGAGAGAGAAAGAAAGAAATAGGAGAATTTATTAGCACGTGTGTATTATTGATAAAAGCAGCGTTTGAAAAATGCATTTCTGTACATTTTTCAATCAACTCGATGTCTGGCAGATAAGCGGCGACTAAGGTAAAGGCTACCTACCTGAAGCGACGAAGAGAGAGGCATCGTGCACGGCCACTACTACAGGGGAGGTACTGAGTGGCGTCAATATTTCCCACCAGATGTCGCAGTGAGTCTACTGTTGACTGAATAGAAAGCTTTGGCAGGAAGGAAGGTACTGATTTCTGCTATTGTGGAGTTGAATACGTGTTGTGAAATAAGATCCGGTTACAATGCACCATTTGTGGCCAATACAGACTTTGTCAAACTGGCCAGCAACTAAGGCGTCGATTCTGACAGCTACTTATTGGATTTCATTATTATTCCTAAATAACTGTTAGTTCCCCGCTTGTTTCCCTTTATCGTCGTCTTCCACCACGTTTCTTGAACGTTTATTTTAATAATCCGAACCCATCGATTATGTATCTATCACTTTCGCTAGTTATCTACTCCATTAATGGATAACTATTCAAGGTTTCGACTAATAAAAGCCGATGTTAGTAAGTTATACAGCTACTGAGAACAAACTACGGCTTTGTGAACTATTAAAAATTTAGCGTTTTCAAAGATAATCGTCTAGTTGTTAAATAGTTTACGAAGTTTGATAAACTATTTAGGAGGAGAAGTAATTTTAGTTAAAGGTTGTTTTAATAGTGTAGCCGTTAATGAGATTTGCAGTGTTTTTAGTGAAGAATATGACATTAAAGCTATTCTATAATTCTAAAGCGTAAATATATAAAATTGTTTTTCTTAAAGTTGGAGATGTTGAAGTGATACGCTATGAGTTTGAAAAGGGTCGCGCAGCGCCTTTGCAAGAAAATAATGTGTGTAAAGGAGAGTGATATAATTGTCAACATATTTTTAAATAGACAAAACGGTACATAATGAAATATAGAAAAATATTGTTGTTAGGCGTGCAAATTTCTCACACCTTGCTACAAAGAAGACTTTCCTTTAGTTGGTGTGTTCGGCCACTCCCACTTACTCAGACTTACTCCGGCGTTGGTCCAATCCGAGTGGATCTGGTCGAGGAAGATGCTGGCACGCTATTGGCTGGAGTGAGCGCGCGGTCTGGCTATTGTCAATCAATAACGCGTGGACTGGTCGCGAAGTTCCCCATAGAAAGAGAAGTGTGGCGGTCCGTTCGACATTCAGTAGACGATCTCGTCTCTTGTTGGCTCATAGTTCTGTTTTAAAACAAAGTTGGTCGAAAGTTTTGAACTGAATCGCTCTATCACGTTAACAATAGTGTAGATATGTCGACACCGAAGTAAGAGCAAAAGGAGCAACAGTGACGGCGAGCCCGTACAGCGATCAGGCCTACTGGCGTCCTCTTCCCTTTCCGTTCCCAGCCGCCACGGACACCAGCATCATTAGGCCTAGCAGTAGTTGTCCTTGCCAGCTGTGCAGTAGCAGCAGCCAGCCGGTGGACCCCCAGCCCCAATCTGCTGCTAGCCCGACTAGTCTGGCCCCCATGGACCGCGACTATGGTGCCTACCATTACAATCTGCACACCAACAGCACCCCAACGTCGGGTGCCGGCATGGAGAGTGACTTAAAGGCTAATTCGGGCCTAGCAACTCATCATCATCCTCAGACGGCTCTGTCCGTCGTGTCCAGCCAGCCTACCACTCCCAATTCAGTGGTAGAAAGTGGCGGAACTACTACGGGCAATTCCGCTAGCAAGAAAGACCAAGATCGAGTTAAGAGGCCAATGAATGCATTTATGGTGTGGTCACGTGGTCAGAGGAGAAAAATGGCTCAAGAAAACCCAAAGATGCACAATTCGGAAATCAGCAAACGACTGGGTGCCGAATGGAAGTTATTGTCGGAAGCCGAGAAGAGGCCGTTCATAGACGAGGCGAAACGCTTGAGGGCGGTACACATGAAGGAGCATCCTGACTACAAGTACAGACCTCGAAGAAAGACCAAAACTCTCATGAAGAAAGACAAATATCCGCTAACAGGCGGACTCTTGCCTGCCGACGGCAGGAACACGGCGGCCGCAGCGGCCGTGCAACAGGTGAGTCGTGACATTTACCCCATTAACGGTTACATGCCGAACGGCTACCCAACTATGATGCACGAGGCTTATCAACAACACGCGGCTGCAGCTGCCAGCTATAGTAGCCAGATGGCCGGTTATCCCCGCTACGATATGACAAGTCAGATGCACACTCCGATGACCACCGGTTCGACCATGTCGATGCCTTATATGAACGGAACTTCAAGTTATAGCATGCCAATGTCGACGGCTTATACTTCTGCTGGTGGACAGATGACAACGTCCGCAAACATCAAGTCGGACCCTAGCCCACCGTCGGTCGGACAAAACTCTCCCAGCGCTATGGCTGCTGCAGCTGTGGCGGCAGCAGCCACAAGAAGGGTCGGTTGCACAACCGACTTACGGGACATGATCAGCATGTATCTACCTGGAGAATCTGGTGATCCTAGTCTGCAAAGTCGACTACAAATGCAAAGTCACCATTATCCGCAGACTGAAAGTGTAGGAGCATTGAGTGCGGGGACCATGCCACTGACCCACATGTAGCTAGTTAAGTGACTTTGAACTGGAACAGGCTATGTTGTACGTGTGCCGGTTTTCATAATAACCCACCACCCAGCACGTAAGTAATGTCTACCCATTCATCTGTTCGTTTCTAATGTGGCTGGGAGCTAATTTTAGTTTCTAGAAAACTTGGTGCACCCCAGTACTATGTAAGAACTTGGTCTCTGAGGGTAGTGGGTGCAGAGAAGAGGGCTCCCGTACCTGAGTTTAGTCTAGTCGGCTGTGGACGACACGTTGTTCCATTCTATGTGTCAAGTGTTGTCGTGCGAGAAGTGACCGATATTTGCACTGTAGTTGTCCCTCTCTCTGCCTCCCATCTTGTACATAATGTCGCACGTTATGTAGTTAGCAGATGCCACACGGTTTGTTAGTTCATTGCAAAATAAATTGACAGAAATCTGAAGAAAGAGTTTCAGCCAGTGTCATCTTCCTTTTACTAAAAGTGAATCAGGAAACATATTTAGTTTTAACACACTTGCAAATAGTCCAGCATGACACATCTCAACCGTCAGTTTTAGGTTTTTAATAGGCAATAAAAATCGACTTTCGAATAAAGAATCAAACATAATCATCTCGGGCCATTAAACCTTTTTACATGGGTTAAATTTTTTTTTCTAAATTTAAATCGCCCTAAAACATCTTATTTACATGATTTTTTTCTTCACAAATCTTCTCATATTTCTACCGTCTTTAGAGGGATACAAAGTGATAGACAAAAGCGTGCACAGGGGAAACAATCGCGGGAGAACTCTAGCCCAATAATGTCTATGGGGGAATATATTTAGCTGACGTGGATGGAGGGGGAGACGCAGTAATTGATCGTTCTCTGTTGAACCGCAGAAATTAATGAGCCGCGAAAGGTGAAAAAAGTGTCCTATACGCAAGTTTAAACAGCGTATGGGGGCGACAGAATGTTTTAAGCTCCATAACCATAATAAATGCGGCCAAATTAAAGTATAGGATATATAAATATTTTTTTTTTCCTCCCGAGTCAGGAATGATCCCATCTAATCCTCTTAAACCCAATTTAATATTAATCTAAGTACTTATATATTGCAAAATAAACTTTTATCTCATTCAAAATCAAAGCAAGAAAAATCGGGTCGATCCGCGATTCCAAAATTTATTTTGATCAACAGATGACTTTATGGATTTATTCGAGGAATGATTAAGTGCATCTTGTCTCAATATCTAAGTGGGGAAAATAATCATAGATAAAACCTTTAAACGGAGCCAAAGAGTAAAATTGTATAAGCATAAATCGACTTTTTTTTTTTTAATAAACTTGAAATTATGCAAAACATCTAAAAATCGATACTTGAAATAATTTCACATGTACTCCGACAATATAGGCTATTCATTAGATGTAGGCCTAATTTATCAGATCTCGTTTAGCATAAGGCCCAGTTTTAGAAGTCGAAAATTGCTATTCGTGCCGAAAGTTATTCGTCTTTCTAAAGATCATTGACCCGTTGTGATCCGTTGGTGAAATGCCTACGACCCAATCTTGCTATTGTTATTACTTAAGTTTCAAACAATTTTTAATCTCTTAATTAAATTTTTATCAGTTAAAAGCTAATAAAAAAAGCGGAAAAGTACAGAATTCGCCATAATCATGTAGCAGGTTTCAAAAACAGAATAGATTTAACAGTCTATGTCATCTCAGATTCTGTAAAGAGATTTATTTCTGAGTTATTTCAATAATTTAAAAAATTAATTATTTATTCTAACTTTTTTTATTTAAAAAGTTTTAGATCAAATCATTCAAAAGCCAATTTTATGACATCACGTTACGGTATTGCACTTTTTATCACGAGAATACTTTTATAAAGGTTTTACATAGTAGATGTTTTTTTTTAATTTTAAAAATTGGCAGGATTAAAAAAAGTAATTTATAACAAGAGGAAAAATAGGATGCGAGTGGGTCTACATCCTTTATGCGGATGGGACCGGTAATAAATTGCGCACGAGACAAAATAACGGATGGCCAAAAGGATGTAGTAAAGTAAGGGGAATCCGTCTTGCAGCTTCGTCCTATCGTAAGAGGTGTTCCGCCGTCGGCCCGGATCCCAGCTGTCTCTATGTACAGGGTTAGCTGCAGGCAATGTTAGCTTTTGTAATGAATTTATTCTGCCTCATATCTCCCCACCTCATCTGTAACCGACTCGACCGAGTCGATTCCCTCACTTTCGGATCGTTCGCCTATCACCCTAATATCGCGTTTTAAAATAGGCGTGCATCTATCAATAGTTCATAATATAGTCGAAGCCTGCTACTTTAAAGCCTATAGGCCAAGTTTATCTCACTCGAATAGTAACTACAATTCAGAAATTGGAGAAATCCAAGCTTTATAAATTTATCTGTACAGTACATATTTAAGAATTAAAATCGTGTATTATTTCGAAATGTATCGAATTCGTTAAAAGCAAATTTGTATAATAAACTATTGGAAACGTGCGCGGCTGAAATTTAGCTTTTAATATTGTTTTGCAAATTGTATACAATTTGATAGGATGCAAATTTCAAATTTAATCACAGCTTTGAAAGTGATGCTTAACTATCATTTTCAACTTATCAGAAAATTGCTTTATCGACAACAGTATTCTAAAATTGTTGTCTCCGGTAAAATTATCTTCCTTCTATATTGGATGAAATGTGCCGTTGTGTAACGCGTGATGTTATTCTGACGCTATATTGAAATATATAGACTATTATGACTAATTTTGTTTTCTCGCAGCTCGATTTAGGCCTGGTAGTCCATATAGTGGCTATAGACTATAAGGAGATGGATTGAAGAGGCGATCGTGTTTCGTTTCAAGACTCACTCGAGAAAGAAAAACGGACTTTGAATGAAGTATAAGAGGAGTGGATGTATTATTCTGTAAGATTTCTAAAAGTCGACTCGCTTATTCGATGAGGCAAGAAACCACGCCTGATTTTAACTTTAGAGTTTCCTTCGTCTTTTATAAATGATTCTCGAAACGAACTAGCACAAAGAACTTGGACATGTTTAGAATAAGGTTTTTATATTGGAATATTCCAAGAGACGATAGGTCCACTCTTTTGCCCCTTCGTTCTTTTCAAGAAAGTTTTTTTCTTCTTCTTTTTTCTTACTTTGTTACGAATCATCTTGTAAGATCATTTTCTTATAGAAAAGCTCGGAACTGTAGGCCTTCACAACCAAGGCTTTCCTTTATATTCTTCTATTGCCAATCTTTTCTTTCTTTCCTCCATTTCCGGATTCACTCTGCTTATTTTAAAACCAGCGGTGATGAAGTTAAAATTATTCAAATGGAATTTATATTGAAACATTTATTGGATTAAGCCGGGAAGTATTGAAATTGTTTACATATTTCACAGTAGAAAAGAGAAACGAAAAACTATTTTATTTCGGAGATTGTGCCACGTATTATTATAACTAGAACTTGAAAATGGTTAACGAATTTTACACGGCTGTCTGCATGCATGATTTTTTTCGTTAATAACTCGAAATTTTATCAAACCAAATCGTCCAATTCCACGTCTATATTCAATAATTTACTCTGTGGAGAACAATAGACTTATACGATTCTGTTTTTAACGTCGCAATTTCCTTGATCAATCTAAATAGGCCTATATAGACGAATACCTAAAACTAAGAATAGAGTAAATTATGTATAAACTTATCACGAATAAATTATATTATTGAAATTTATTTATAAATGTAGACAAGTTATTGATACTTTTTCGGATAATGAGTTGAAGTGTTATCATGTCAACTTTATTTTCAGTCTGTTTTGGATTATTAAAGATATAAATCATTTTTCTTGTCCATTATTATGTAAGCTATATTCTACGTAGGCCTAGACTGGACCGGCATTAGAAATAAGTTAGAAAGAGAAATCAACATATTCGATTTATTTCGAGATGAATAAAATAACAAAAATAATTTTTTCTTCGTTTAGTAGTATGAAACAAAAAGGTAGATTCTACAGTATGCATAATAAAAGCCTCTTAGAAACAATGCATAGTTATGATTGTAATAATAAAGTAATTTAATTTCCTCCACAACCTTTAATTTAATTGAAAACATACTGTAAAGAATAAAATTTAATTCCCTCTAAAAAATTTATAGTTCTTAATATGGGGAGAGATAACAATATTAATGACGAGCCAGGGAAGAGCATCAGTTAAATTGCCATTTTCCGTCATAACTTCAGTTAAACCTATTTATCAAAATGGAAAATATTAGAAAAGCCCAAGAAAAATTCGTCGGAATTCGGTTTAATAAAAGTCAACTTAAAAGTTTAAGCTGTTTTCTATCCTCTTCTGCCAGGAAGCGGAAGATGAACTTCTCTTTTTCACTCGCCAATGGGTAAATTAATATCCACTTTAATTAATAATTAAATAGCATAGTATATATAGTTCTAGTTGTTCCTGTGGCAGTGCATTAAACTTTTTCGAGAATGTTACGCGAGAAATAGCATTAGGGAGCTTTCGAGACGAGTTCCTTCATGCCGTGAATGGGTTTGAGTTCCGAAAAGAAATGCGGTATTTGATATTAAAATTAATTTTTATGTAACTTATTCTAATAATAATCTATGATTTCGATTAATGTAATGCAACAGTTCACAGGTGGGTAGCGGTTTGCAATGGTCCAACATTTGCTCAGCGAGCGTGGATCCTGTAACAGAAAAATATTTCTAATTCCATCAGTCAGGTGTGGGGATGTAGAAGGAGTATTGTCGCATGACTGACCAGACCGTCCGCTACCTAGGATGTCCGCTGACGGGACGGGAGCCTAATGACTTCCGTTCGATGTCAATGGTGATAGGAAGTAGGACTAGAACGGCAGAAGGCAATTATACTCACGCTAACTTGTCTGGCTTTTTTTTAACAACTACTCCCCTACTTCTCTCGCTCTAATTCCATTTTCGCATTTTCCCTCTTTCAATCAGCCGCATTGGTCAACAAAATGGAATAGTTTCTGGCTGCACATGTAAAGATAAATCTGGAATTTATTCTTTTGCACGGATATTACGTGGAGGAGAAAGGTCGAATCTATTTTCTCTCAGGCCTGTGCAGAGATTGATTCAATTCTCCTTTAACATTGGTATGGAAGAGGCCTAGCAGGAAATTCCACTGTGAATGGGCTTGTACTCGTTTGATTTATTTTAGTAGAATATCTTATTTAAAAGAATATATATATATATATACATATATATTATAAGATTGTAAGATTGTTTTGGTAATTTATTCCTTGCCCGGATTGTTTTGGCTTCCGCGTTGGGGTAATTAAAGTTCATCTACTTTTCGCAGTAAAACTCTCGCCGCGAGTTTTTAATAAATGTAATATGAAGTGATAATGTTTATTTGTATTGTTTACTACTTTGTGTATATTTTATTCTCGTTTGTTGCGTCTGTTATCACCACGGGAGTACCAAGTGCTTATTTTGCAATCCATCTGTTCAGTCACACATTCACCAAATAGAAAAATATTTCTAAATATCCTATTATAGAAAAAGCTTGTTAAATTTTTATTTATTGCCTATTTTGTAAATTTGGATCTTTCAAATTTGAATATCGAGTAACCTTTCACAGAATTGACAGAATGTTCACAATAGGTGTGTCATATGCATTATATCAAAAAATAAATTTACTAGAATTTAAAAAAAATGAATACTTAAAATTCCAAATATTCAAAAAAACAGTGAGTTGAAATTAATTTGAAGTTTATTTTTCATCGATTTAAATTTTACTTTCAAATTTATTATAATATGGATTCAATTTAAACTTGCCTTATTAACTTAATAATATTTTAATGATTATTTGTTGAAAATGGACAGTTTTATTTTATTCATGTTGTAAAATTGAAAATAAGAGACGAGTTTATTATTAATGCGGATAACATAAATTTCGAACTGCTTGTTTCCTTTGTCTTAACCGGTACCAAGATTTAAACCATACAAAAGAGATCATTAGTCTAAATTATGTTTTAAGATTACAAAATATAAATGTTTAAGATATTCTTAAAGGATTACAACAAATCAAAAGATATGATAAGAAGATTCTAAATTACAGTGATTCAATTAGTCTAAAGAATTAGAATTAGTTAGCCCTCTAAGAGCTCTATTAGCTAGCCCTGTAGGTTATTAATACTACTATTAAAAATTTGTTGTATCCTTGTGTAAATTAAGAACAAATTTAAACATGAAGATAAGAACGAAAACAAATAGTATAAAAGTGAGTTTATTCTAAGTTCTAATAGGTTTAAATATTACATTTCTAATATTATAGTCTACCTATACTTTAACTGTAATTAGTTATTCAAATTTTAGATATTTTCAACTAATTTAAGCAATAATTTAATTAAAATATAATAAACTAGTTGGAAAGATAATCTTTTTATTTTACAAATAGGAATTATCCCATTTAGCGTATTAGCGTTCTCTTCAATACGTAAAAAAGAAAAACTTAAATACATAAAACTATAATTAGACTTTTATAGTAAAGGTTAGAACATTCGTATTTTGTTTATGCCTCAAAATTTTATTAGGTCTGTGTAACTTATCTAAATTTTATTTTCTACTCATTTAACTTACTACACTTATCTACAATATGATATTATTTACGATTTGAATATTATAACATGGGCCATTTTAAAAATCTTTTCAATAAACAAAAATATAACATAAAACTTTTGTAAATGTTACTTTTATCAAGTTTTCGGGAACCATAGAAATTAATGCACTATCTTTTGAAAATTATATGCAAGATTCTTTTTCTAAGCAATAATACTTAGTAATCCTATATAGTAAGATTACCAAAACTTGAAATATAAGCTAAGTAATCAGAAGTTTTATTATTGATTAATTAAATCCTTTCTTGAATACTTTATTCAATTTATCAATATGTAAATGGATTTTATGTTAATAAAAGCATTCATTTCAAATTTTTCGCGTTATCCTCTAGATTAAAAATTCTCTCATAGAACTACTATAATTATCTTTTATTAAACTATAAATCCGTCTATTTGAACAAGAGAACAAATTCCAAAACTTAAATTTGCTTAGTGTCGTGTTAATACATTTTGATCGACTTTATTTTCAACTATTAAAAATAGTTAAGTTAGGATGAAATGAACGAATCGTGGGCCTTCTATCCCTCGATAGTTAGGAAAATGCACTCTCTATTTAATCTGATTCTTTCCAGATTGGAAATGAAGACAGCACGACAGCCTTTAATGGGTGTATCCTCCTTTTGTAATGATATTAATAGCTATCCTGCTCTATCCGATTGAAAGAAGTAAAGGTAATTCTCTTCAAGTAAGAGTAATGTACGGACAGTTGTCAATTGAATATCGGTTTCATTTATTTCTTAATATTAAATATTTTTAAAGCAAATTTCAATCTTTATAATAACTTGCTGTGATGTCACTGATCAAATATGCAAAGAACATGACGTCATGCAGTCGGTATTGATAATGCACAGGAAATACTCTGACAGTCGCCTTTATGGCTCTCTGGAAAGAGATATCCGATGCATCGCTTCCTGTTTTCGTATATTGGACTTTTTAATCAGAATGTTTGAAATCTTTTTTAAATTTTAAATAATATAACTTACGATAATTTTTACTATTTTTTGGATAAAGGTTTATGTATTATTTTATATCTTGGCCGTCTGTTGATTCGTTCGCAAAAACTGATAATATTTCGCAAGTTTCTCATTATCGAAGTATAATGCTTTGGACTAAAACGAGTGAAAGTGTTGTAATTTGTTAATGGAAACTGTCAAGGATAACTTCTGTTAAAATTAGGCCAAATTTATTCGAAAATTTCTGTTATCATAGAAACTAAAAGTAGTTTTCACACGACTAATTTCTACAGATACAATCTAATTTTAAACAAATTTTATTTCTAAAAAGTAAGAATTTAAACTTTCAAAAGTCAGATGCTATTCAGATATGTTAAAGTATTAAATTAATTTTATGAAAACTTTCAAAAGTCTTATTTTTATTTTTAATACGCGGAGAATCAATCAAATTTCGAAATGAATTCTAGGCAGGCCTAAGTGGTTAAAATAAATTCCGAAATCTATATTTAAATCCTTATATAAGTATATCATCTTTTAAACAAATAATTCGAACGTATTACTTTCTATATTATTTATTAAAGAATCAAATTTAAAAAATAAAAACTGCTACTATTTCTATAATTTGTAATATCTAAAAATAAAAAAGGATACACGCGAAAAAATAATATAAAAATTGAAACTTAAGTTAGCGACTATTTCCCAATAGTAAAAAATCCAGTCTAGCAAGACACCTCTAGTTTGGCATCGACAAAACAATTTCCAATAGTTTCCCTTGTGAAAGACTTTCTGTTTGATTGCCTTTTTCTCTTCTTTCGGCATTTGAAGATTACTTCGCCATAGTAATTCTTTTAAATGGCTTTCCGGCTAAAATTAAACCGGGATGCGGATCGAAGAACGACACCTGAACACAACTTCATGATTCGGGCACATACTTTTTACTTTTATTTTCGGATTCGTCTTTTTTTTTTAGAAAGGAAATTCATCGTCGCTTCTGGAATCTTTTCTATGTTAACCTCCGTTCAAAAATAGCAGCTTATATTAGTTATGATTATCCAATACTTGTAAAAAACATGTATAAAATTAAAATTCGGCATTAAAGATTTATCTTTTAAGTTTTATTATATTAAAATTTTAACTATGATGATTTGATTTATTATTATAAATAGAAATAGACATTAAAAGTTTGAATAGGCCTATTATTTATTTCAAGAAAATTTCAGATACGAAACTATTTAAAATTCCATCTAATTTTTAATATGTTTTACACAATTGCTTGCTAAATTATAAAATAATTGTTTATAATAACAATTATTCTATAATTATAAATAACAAGTTATCCAATGATAAAGTGTAACTTTTTTTATATATATATATCCAAATTATTTCAAGTTTTTCCACCTGAAATCTTTTCGTAGTTAATTTGAAACAAAAGTTTTCATTTTTCAATTAAATGCATAAATTTGTTTAAATAATTATAGTTTTAATAGGTTAAATATGAAGATTGCGCGATGTTTCCTATAAATATTAAATAGTATTACAAAATATCGGTTAATGATGCATAGTTTTTCTAATTTAAAACGCTGAACTTGGCGCTAGCGACGTAAAGATATTTCAATAGATAACTTATTTAAATAAAATATGTTTTTAAACGATTTTAACAATTTATTAATTAAATAGAATAAACCCGAAAATTTTTATTTGCATGATACTTTATTATGTTATCTGTAATCGTCTCGTTTTGTTATTGCAACTGTAAATTACTATGTTTACATAAATAATAATTATGAAAAAGTTGTGTGGCACGGAAGAAATACAAACGGATAAGTCTATCCGTAATTTAATTTAAACCAATCTAAATTTAATAAAAAAAGAAATTAATCGTTACTTTTTAAAATCTTAGCAGATATTATTATAAAGAATTGCAGGTAAAGAGCAAAGAGAAATAAATACTTTTAGAAGTGCCCAAGTGAAAGTTTCTTATTTTTGCGAACGGATAGTCTTTCAGTCGAAGAGAAATTAAAGAATTCTGTAGAAGGTAAACATTATTATCTCAAGCACCGAAATTAAAACGCTCGAAGGGACAACATCTTTTAGAGAGTTCGTAATGAGTTGAGAGAGAAAGTTCTTTTCATAATTGAAATCTTTTGATCACTTTAATAAGTCTCTTTATAAGAAATCAGGCATCGACGAATTTTAAAGAAAATTTTCGCTTAAAAATTTACAAATATTTTTATAAGTAAAATAAGAAAACAAGAAAATTTATAATTAATAAGAATCCAATTAAGTTCCATCTAAATTATTAAACGTTTTTTTCTCCTGTTTTAAAATACGATAGTTAAAAATTATTCAATAAATCCGCTTAAGATTATTTACATATATAAATGGTTTCTATCTAATTCTTTAATTTTAAAGAAATAAGTATCGAATTTTTTTATAATATAAACTCTGTATGATTATCACCGAAGATAATAACGCATTAACGATATATAAGATAGAATCATTTGAACTTAAGCACTTTACACAGTTATAGCTGTAAACCGGCAAAGTATTAACACTACAACAGATTTAGATTCAAGTAAGCCTCAATGAATTTAATATGAGAAGAGAGATTGATCAAATATAGAGCTGTCTAGAATAAACTATCGCTACTATAAGCTAGACTAGCTCTATAGAGAAAGTAATTCTCTATTGGCTAGAGGAATCAAAAGGATCGACTCAACGTGTAACAACTCTGCAATTTATTGACTCAACTAATCTATGGGTAGAAGAATGTTTCGATTTCTTCGGATGGCTTGCAATTGGGAGACAACCTCATCTGTATCTATGCTTCACTTCCCGACTGCTTTACTTGAATCGCATCTAAGGATCGGGTTCCTGCCTTTCATCCTGATACACAATCCTATTTGCACATCTGATTACATCACGGTTTCATTAGAAAGACATTTTTCTTTCTAACGTTATTAATAAGAGACATTTTATCTTAAGTAGTTCGAAAATAACGCTTATGAAACATTTTTGCTGCTTTTTCTCAAATCGCTCCTGAATATGAATAGAAGGAAACAACTCTCGAAGAAATAAGCAAGACCGTATTGATTTTCGTGAAATTTATATTTATATTANCCTTTAATGGGTGTATCCTCCTTTTGTAATGATATTAATAGCTATCCTGCTCTATCCGATTGAAAGAAGTAAAGGTAATTCTCTTCAAGTAAGAGTAATGTACGGACAGTTGTCAATTGAATATCGGTTTCATTTATTTCTTAATATTAAATATTTTTAAAGCAAATTTCAATCTTTATAATAACTTGCTGTGATGTCACTGATCAAATATGCAAAGAACATGACGTCATGCAGTCGGTATTGATAATGCACAGGAAATACTCTGACAGTCGCCTTTATGGCTCTCTGGAAAGAGATATCCGATGCATCGCTTCCTGTTTTCGTATATTGGACTTTTTAATCAGAATGTTTGAAATCTTTTTTAAATTTTAAATAATATATATAAATTTGTGTTTGGCTGAATCTAATTTGATTGTAGATAAATCTAAAATTTATTAAAGAAACAATGAGTTTAATTAATTAAGTTGACTGCTTCGGTAGCAAGTTTATTAAAGCGTGCCGTCTGGAGATGGAAGATGAACTTGAGGTCAACAATTGGTGGGGAGCCTTTGTTACCCTCTCTTATCCATCTGTTGTGAGAATACGATTTCTGAGACTCTACATAATTATTTAGGAAGATGCCTGACGGATCCATAAAAATTGGCCATAAAAATCGCCCCTTAGTACCATAAAAGATAAGAAGTCATTTAATGACCGTAAATATGCTTTCTAAACATTTATAAATATGCAATTCCGATTAATTCAATACTACTATCCGATCATAATAAAGGAGTAATTTTAAAAATATGTATATAAAAAAAGCTTTTATACTGAATAGAAGATATTGCAATACTGTAGTTTCTTTCCAGAGGATTGAAATAAGATATAAATTATAAATAATTAAAATGTAATAGTCTAAATTTGAGCTAGATTTAATATGAATAGGGATGGATATATCTATATTTTTATTTATAGATCTGATGTATTACAGAACGAAGACTAGCCTATAAATGTAGATTTCTGAATCGAATATATAATAATATACATATCTTGGTTCGATTTTTATAATATTGGGCTTAGTAATAAAAATTATTTAAAATTCTTTTTTGTTTTCAGTCTTGAGTTTCAAAAGCGTAAATATGTTGTGTTAATAGAAACAGAAGTTCCAAATAATGATTTTATGACACTATTACAAGTCTCTGTTGAAAATAAAACTGAAAATCCACAATGATTTTATAAGAAAAGCCCAATAAAGAATTCCAGTAGATGTATATCTAATGGATTAGATAACGAAAATCAAATTAGTTGACTATCTCTATATATATTTTTAAAAAGAATTTACTGTAAAACATACATATATATCAATTAATTAGGTGATAAATATTGTAATATATTTATGTAAATGGCAATTCATAAGCACTAAAATAGTTTACATGCAACAAAATACGAATTTTTGGTATCTGTAATAAGAAACCCTGTTTCACTGGAAATAGAGAGAGACAAACTGAAGAAGATAATCATTGGACGTGGTTCGAGTTGGACGGACAAAAAGCTTGTCTTCTGTCGTTGACAGGTAGTCCCACTTCACAATCGAAAAGATAGGGGAAGGAAAATTTTCACCCCTTCAAAGAGATGATTCAGGCATCCCTGTCTCAGCTAGCCAATTACCGGTTTGATTACGAAGACAGGACACACTCTGAATGAAATTTCATTCTAAGGTAGGTTGTATAATTATGTTGTCCCTCCTTATAACTGATTAAAATATTAAAGATTAAAACGTTTAAAATACATCAGTACTGATATAGATGTAAATGTTTTCTAATAATTAATTATAGGGAAATTTTAATTATCATCTTCTTTTGTGTTTATAATCCTTCATCAAGTTTCAAGAATTTTGAAAGTACTACATCGGTGATGTATTTTCGTTTAATAAACAGGATTTGTATTTTTTAAAAGACAATAATCTAAAAAATATAGCTGTATAAAAATTTGTGTGAAAGTAATGAATTGTATTGAGTCTGTATTTTGATGTATTTTAAAAAGAAAAATGTTGTAATTTGATAAATAAAGTTAAGTAGACTAATTACAGTTTCTTTTTGTTTTATTATGAAGTGACAATCTTGTTAATTTGTCTTAGTCTTATGTTTATCAAGAAACGTGGAGTGGGAAAGATACTTTATCTTTGATCAAATTACTCTGCAAAAGCGCTCCAAATGTTTTTACATTATTACCTATTCTCTTTCAATAGAATTTTAATGTTTAAAATAAAATAGTTCTAACAATTTCTCACAAAACTAATTGAATATAATTCCAATATCTGGTGGAATGCAAGAATACCGTTACCGCAAACTTATTTTAAATTCAAACTTAAATGGAAAAATTTTCGAATTACAGTATGTAAAAAAAATTCTAATTTTAAAATATTTTTTCCTAAAGCAATATCTTTTCGATACTTAACAATCGAAATTATAACCTTAACGAAATATATTTTTGATAAGCTCATATTCGCAGCTTTTCCAGGTACGATTTGAAGAACTGCCAGGTAGTTAACTGGACTATCAGGGATGCGATATATATCGTGAGAACGCCTGTCACAAAGGTGTCATTCTGTCACGATAGCAATTCTGATAAGGTTGGATGTGGGAGTTACAAGATAGACAGGCTATGAGCTTTCTTCGGTACACATTGGTGGAGTCCAGCGCTCCTTATACTGAAGATAGAAAGTTTGATCTTGCGAATTGTGCCGCCTTTTATGAATGTCGTAAATTTAAAATGAGGTATACAGGCCTCTGAAAATATCCTAGTTTATTTCCTACTTATTAGAAAATCATTCAAGATTCCTATATCTTGAATGGTTCACTAATAAGAAAAGGTCGAAACTATACCTTTACATTAGAAACAGTTTGTTTATATCTTGAACCAGTACAAATATACACATATATAATCACGATAAGCGAATTTAATTTCCGGAAACAAAATTTTTCCTTATTTGATTTTAAGTATTTAACATGGGTGTTTCTTAATGTTATTTAAATGCTATTTCTTTCGAAATTAAATAATTGTAATATTTATAATGTTTAAAAGAACATAAATAAACAATTACAAAAATTTAAGGAAAACAAAAAGTTGAAAATTTTGCATATATCATGGTATTTTTATCACAAGAAAAAATCTTTGAATTTTGATGTAAAACACATACTGCTTAAGTAAAATGTCAAGATCATTATGTTGAATATATAGTTATTTAAATAAGGTCTACAGTAAATCGAATTCAATACATCATCGAATTTCGTCAAGTTAATAAGCATCTTCAAACATTCTGTTTTGGTGTAGATCAATAATACCAAATCAATGTAAGGTTGAATGAGTTAGAATCAGATATTTCTCTAACAATTACTACAGAAAATTGTCGAAGCATGTCCTGCATTCAGGATGCATTTCGTCGTCTCGATCCATGCTTATTAATCGTAGTCTTTACCAGAGTAAGTGAAGGGAAGGATGTATGCCCAACTGAAGTTGCATGAATTGTACATAAAACTCCCAACCAATTAGGCAATCTTTTAGGAAAAGGAAATCATTTTGGACAATCAGTTAATCCATTTGTAAGAAATCCGAACTTGGTTTTACCTAAACTAAATAAGCTTTCGATCTAATAATATTCACTGATATGTACATTTTAAGTTTAATTAAAAAATATCATTATAATAGTAATAGTCTATTTTTGAAATATTATAATACAGTAATTATTTATTTATTTTCATAGACAACATAAGCTTACGTTAACACACTTTATGCCAAAATTTTTATTCTGAAAAGCTCAATACTTTTTACTAGATGGCTCCTAAAAACCATAGTTAGATGTATTTTTTCAAAGGTGCAGTCGGTTTATTTGTGCTACCGTCAAAAAAGGTGGAGAACTTAACACAGCCGGAACGGATTAACCCCGCATGTAGATTGACACGAATTTTGCGTACTTGCAAGTGTAATGCATTTATAGTTATAGTTAAACCTTAAGTTTTACAAAATACTCAGGTGGTAAAATATATTTCGACTAAACAGCAATTTGAAATAATTTTTTAAATGGCATATTAATCTATTATTTTAACGAAAGCAATTTTACTTAGGTTCGATTTGACAAGACGTGTATCATCTGTCCAGATAAGCGACGTGATTTGATCGGCCATGTGGAGAGGTGGGATCAACCATGTGTGGATACCCGCAGGGTTATAATGGGATTCATTAGGTGAGGGGGAGTGAGGGGAGGTCCGCAGGGATCTTCCGACACTGTTAGACCTTACAACAAAATGATGGGCTGATAATTTCATTTCTCAAGCATGTAACAGAGAGGAAAACGTCTAATGATTGATTGAAGTTTTTTGCAAAGAAAACTAATTAATAATGATAATTAGCGCCATTTAGATTTGAAAATACGAAATCAATATTATTTATTATAATTTAATAAATTATCTAATATAATAATGATTGTAATTTTAAACGTATGTTATTTAATTTCAATTAATTTATAATTAAACAGTTATTTATGATATTTTAAAATAAAACTCTAAACGAAAATTCAAAATATCTAAATTAACATTAAAAATATCTTATCCAAGTTTTTAAATATATAGAATCAATTCTCTTAAGAAATGTTTCAAACAGCCGAGTATTATAGTTTTACAGTCTAATTATTTTAAATATAAACACTACAGATAATAATCATAGAATATTGTATACATTTCCGTTAAATTAGATTACCAGCGCTTTTAATCGAATAAACATTAATTTTTAAATTAATTTTTAGAGTGGGAAGAATGAATATATTCTAAATTGATTATAGACCTAATGATGATAATTACTATTGATCCAAGTTCTGCAGATTATAATAATCTTTAAGAAAATATTTGCTAGTACAAAATCGTATTAATATAAACTTCATAAAAGTTTTATATTATATTAACCATTTTTAATTTACTACTATAAAATTATATGGAAAAAAAGTATATTAATTTTCAAATTGTAGAAATTCCTTCACATCTCTGTATTCTTCTTCTTAAAAAGAATAAATTAATTTTGAAGAAAAGTTTATCTTCTTTTCCATATTTAGGAATCCATAATTAACTTAAACTATTTTAAAAATTAAATTAAACGTTCTTAAAAATATTTTTTAACTATAAATTTATCTTACAAAATTTAAACGAGAGTCGGATTTTCGTCAATAAATTGTCATAGAAAGCATAGTTTTAAACTAATTTATTATGGATAAGAAAACTTTTTCGTCTTTAATTTCACATATGGAAGATGGTATGATTTGCAACAATACAGTAGAAAATAAAGGTGTTAAAGAAATTCAGAAACAAAAACAAAGCTTTTTATTTAAAGTTGCAAATTTTAAAACAATTATTGAAATCAATTTCAAGACTTAAAATTCCATACAAATATTGATTTTGGTCGTTGGTATTCCATTAATACTATATAACAATATGACTTGTTCCGACTGAGATCCCATAAACATATTGGACAAATTGAAGTATTCAGGGCGAATTAGTAAACAGATCGAACTCCCCAACACCTAACAGAGTCGGTACAAGTCACGCAAACATTATAAAATGACAAGTTTTTTAAAAGAAAGTCCTCGTCACCCTTTAATTTAGTAAAACAAAAGGAGAGCGAAGGAAAAAATATATATATAATAATAATAATAATAAAACTCGGTAATTGAAATTTAATAATTAATCGAGACTTAATCTAAAATCAATTTATTGTCATTCAAATTAAAACTTTTAATTAAAATCTAATCTTAATATGCTATTACAGGATGATTATATTTTTTAATATGATATTTCTTTTCCATTTTACAATAATTTTAAAATCGATTTGTAAAACAAACTTTTATCAAGTTTATAGAAAAAAAAAGGAAAGTGATCCAACAGTTTTTATTGTTATCAATTGTGTGCGTATAGGCCTATATTATAAGATTTTTAACGGAAAATCAAACGGTTCATCTTGTTAAAATAAACTGTATAAAATAATATATAAAACAGAACACGAAACACCTGATGTTCTGTTGTAAAAATAAATTTACACAGATGCTTTCCACAGCTTTTATAATAGCCCATCTATTAATCCATAGATTTTTTCCCATTGTATTCATGTATAATAATTGGCATCATAAAGGCTACAACGTAGTAGACACGTGGATAGCATACGCATATAGATGTTTATGCTAAAAAATTATCTTCTAATGTTATACCTTTCAGTAAATGAATAGAATAATATAATAATAATCAGATTGAGATAACTATAGCATTAATCTACAGTTTAGTTATTATTTAAGCTCAAATTGACTATTTTCACTTTTAGGCTACTAATAATCTATTTATTATTGATTAATAATTTTTAATATTCGTATCAGTCAATTTTTAGAGCTGATTTAGTACTTACTATTTTTAAAACTTTTTACTAGGAGTATTATTTTATGTTCATTTTTCAACTCACTCAGCCATGATTCCGTGTTATAATATGAAATATGAATGTATAGACAGTATTAGGATTAAACGTACATTCACACGGAGAGGTTATAGAAACTACAACAATCCAATCGCGAATAAGTTAGTGTGACTCGCCAAAGAAGAAAAAGTCACGAAGATGAAGACGTGATTTTAGTTGTAACATCACGTGATATAATAGGAGATTAAGATCTCTCTATGATTGTAATAACCTAAATACTACTTTTATGTTGTAAAACAAAATATTTCACCATAAAAGTAAATCAAATTTTGCATTTTTAAAATTCACTAAATTCATTTGTAATTTTTATTGCGTACTTTTCATTTCCGGCTCTTTTTATAGTTAATTTCAAGGTTGCATTTAAGTAGAGGATTAGTTTATCAATAAATCTTTTGTTTTCATCAATTTACTTTTTGTTTATAAATTTGACTTTATCTCAAAGGTTTCTGGAATTACGATAGATACTTTTATTTTTTTTTTAGTCTTAATTAATCAAAATTCATCTTTGGGTTTTCATTTATTTATCTATTGAAGATAAATATAAACTCAAAATCTAAAGTGAAAATGATTGTTTATAACCTATAATTGTTATTTTTATATTGTAATTCTTTTTAATTTTAATTTTTAATGTAAACAAAAATCTAGATATAGTGTTTTAAAAATTTTCTTAGGACTATTCAATAACATTACAATTAAAGTTCCAAGATTCCATTTTCATTGAATTAAAAAAATGTTAAATATCAATTAATTTTACTAAGAACAGCTAATTATTAATTATAGATTAGACAAGATAATATTCAATTTCTGTGAATATGCAAATAAAATTTTTAAGAAATAAAATTTTACATTTTACGTAATAATTATTGAATATCGTATATACAGTATAACAGGCCTAGAGTCAATTTATTTATAACAATTTTATGATAATTTGTGTTAAAAGTCATTAAAAGTTAGAAATCAAATAATATTTTAAATTTTATGTAATTTTGAATAATTTTGTATTCCAACAAATAATAATTATTTAAAGCTTAATCTCAAACTATTTAGAATATATAATTTGAAAAATGATAAAATTACAAGTAACATCAATCAAATTATCTATTAAATTTTCTCCTATCAGAAATCTACAGAAGTTATCCGCCAGAAAGTTAAGCAGTTTCTTTTTTCTTTTTTTTTCCTTTCAATCTTGCTTGTTTTCGACACAGAATAGTTTTCCTGTGTCGAAAACAAGATATGGTGGACTGATTTGCAGGTCAAAAGGTGAACATACGGTAGATGTGGTTTTATTAGGAAGATATGAAAGCGTCCTTCGTTCTATGATAGATTTAAAATAGCAAAAAACATTTAATATACTGTTTCAAAATTCGAAACAATAAAGCATAATATTACGAAATTTCCTTCAGACAATTTTTGTCTAATAGAGAACAATCATAAAAAAACAAACAAACAAACAAAAAAGATTCCAAAGTATACTTTTTGTTTTAATTATAAAAATCTAATAATTAAATTTTTACAGTAAAACCTGTCTAAAACGGGAAAAATTCTTCGAAACGCAGCGATTTTCTGTGTTAAAAAAAAAACCAGTTGAAAACGGAAACATGTCAAACCGGAAAAGTATTCTGTATCATACGAGTCCGGTTTACACAGGTTTTACTGTATTTTAAACAACAACCTTTAACTGTAACGATTCTAAAAGTTTCCAACATTGATGTGCAGTAAAACCTGTGTAAACCGGACTCGTATGGTACAAAATATTTTTCCGGTTTAGCGGGTTTCCGTTTTCAACACTTTTTTTTAACATAGAAAATCGTTACGTTTCGAAGAATTCCTCCCGTTTAGGCAGGTTTCCGTTTTACTAAGGTTCCGTTTTGAACAGGTTTTATACTGTATTTTTGAAACTTAATCTTTATTTAAATTTTATTGCAAATATATAAATCATTGTCTTCTTTTGCCTATTAATGCTTTAAAAATCGTAAATTATAAAAATAATCATTATAAATGGAAAAAAATTGATATTTAGATCTAAACGTCATTGTAATTATTTAAAAATTTCATAGAAAATAAACAAAATGAAAGAGCAATTACGAACCTTTTCTGGAAAGAAACAATTAACGATCAGTTAGATTAAAACATTAATTAAAAATAACATTTGAGTAATTTAATGTAAAGAGTAAATAAAATGAACAGAAGTAAAAAATCCAGACGATATTTTCTTAAGCCAGACGACATTTTATCCGAATCGAAAGCTAAGCTATCGTTTGGCTATCTTAACCAATCAGAATGAGCTAAACTATCGTTTGGTTCATTCCGATTGGTTAAGATCACTCCGTTACTAAGGCAACGTTCAATGTTTAAACAAAAGGGCGAATTTTGTAAGTTAAAAAATAAATTTATCTTAAGTTAAAGAAAAAAAAATGTTAATTTTATTAAAATCTTTAAATAATCTTGGTACGTGCTAATTATTAAAATAAGATGCTATTAGTAGGCTATATTTATTCACGTGCCATATTATACTATAGTAGTACAGTATATATGGTCACGTGCCATATTAGAATTAGGCTTAGAATGTCTTCAAAGCCTTAATTGCTTTGTTTAATTTTATATATAAAAAATTTAATATAAAATACAAATCAAATAGATAAATAATTTTACAAAAGCGTTTTAATTTGTTTTTATCTTTAAGAAGAATTAGTACTGTATAAAAAATTTTTTAAATGAACATTAATGTATTATATTCTTTTATTATTTATGATTTATAATTATATATGATAAAAGTACTTTAATGCATTACATTAGATTGTATTAAAAGTAGTCTTGAACATTTTTCAGATTCTATTCATTAACTTTTATTTTTCTGTTTATAAATTTTGTATTAATATTTATGAAAAATTAATTATTTTTTTTAATTCAAAAAAAGGATGTTTGAAGCTATAATTTATTCATTTATTAGTTTTCTATTATAAAAATGAAGCCTTACATTATTTAATAAAATATATACATAGATATATTTCAAATTAGAGTTCATTGCTTGCTGTAAACTTATATTTTCAGGCCTAGAAACAACATTTTATTCAATTTTTTTGTAGTCTAAAAGTACTATGAGAAACAAAATATCATTACTTGGGTTATATAAAAATTCATACTTTTTCCAAGACATTTACATAAATTATTTTATATATAAAGAACTCTTTTTAAAAAAATAAATATTAATTAATACAGGTATAAGCCTAACTCTTTTCATGGTCTACTGATTACAATGACCGCTGTTTTGTCACGCTTCTTTGTTATTTCTTCGCAAGATGTTTCACTTTTATATAATACCTATTACAACGGATTATATAACATATTAATCATTTTTTGGCATATTTATGATCTATATTTCTGATAAAGACCGGTGATTAGAGTAATAAAATATAAAGTAATAATATATCTAGGGTACTGTACTGTACAGTACATTATAAGTGGAAAGATCTCTGTATAATAAAGACAATTCTGTGCGAATTTAATAATTATTTCATTTGTAAAAGGGAAAATATTCGATGTAGTGGACCAAAGCGCGTTTTCAACGATGCAAAGTGCTGCAGGGATCTCCCAGGTGACAACATAATAATTACAGAGGAAGAGGTCACGTACACAGCGGAGCATCTGTCATAGACCGCTTATTTTCACCCGAAAATTATGCGGTGAGTTCTCCCCCATTTCTGTGTCTATTAAACAGATGAAAAGTCTAAAGCTTTACGTGATTTCACCTGCGCTTCTTTAGTCAATTGGGAAATGAAATGTTTCTCGATGCTATTCCGAGATAAACATTAATTCGCGATTCTCAGAATTGAAAAATCGTCAAAATCTCTTGTGGGAATCAAATGCCTTATACTTATTTAAATATCAATTAATAGTATTGTGATATTATGAATAATGCATTGTGTAGGTGTGTGCTTATCATAAACAATTAGATTAGAGCTAGTCTTATTAATGATACGAAAGATTAACTTGCATAATATGAATGCATTATAAGTATAGTTATGAAAAACTGGAACGATGTGTTAGAATATTAATTTATATCTTTTAAATTTCGATTTTATTTTTTTTAATTTTTGTGCCATGTAATATAGAAAAATAATTTTATATATGAACATTCGAAAAGACAGCCCTTGAAACGTTTATAATTCGTGTCACTACTATAAAAATTCATATTATTCAATTAGTTTGAAATTAAGTTTAATTAAGTTGAAAAAATAATATGAATCTACTAGTGACAAATTTCATACTTTCAATTACTGTAATATTATTATTACTTTGTAAATGTTCTGAGTTAAGAAAATTTTTAAATGGGTGTAGTAAAATAATTTAATTCGCTTATTATTAATGTTTTCGTAGAGTATTTTCTACTGTAAAAAATATAATTTAGTTTATGAATTATTCATATGTTACTTCATTCTGTTCTGTTAGTAGAAAAATTCAGATTTCAAACATATAGATAACACGAAAGATTTTTTTTTACTTCTAATCAAAATCGTTAAGCTATAATTCTTCCTTTCGATTTGTTGGAAGTGAACAACAAACAGTCCAATGAAATGAAAAGACGTCACTTCTGATCTAATGATTTTGACTAAGTTGGCATTTGGTAAAATTTGCGATTTTTCCAGCCAACTGACTCGAATTAAGATGAAGTCTACCTTCTGTCCTATCTGCACTTAATGATGTGTAGCCTATACATCTTCTAGTAGAGTGTGCTATTCTGATAGGTCCCTGGTGGTTGCCGGCTGGGACTTTCTAACGTCCTGGAGAAATTCTAATGACCTAGCCTCATAAAATTATTCAGCGACAGGGCCGAGTCGCGATTGTTAAGGACGGGAAAGATTATTTAATTATTCATACACGAGCAGTGAGGACTAAACCGTTCTTCCTGTTGAATCGATCGAAGACGAAGAACTGTATTAACGACGGCAGATTGTTCGCTGCGAAGAGGAAAGACTTGCACACCCACAGGTGCAGAGTGAATCAGTCTTTAAAACAGTTTTCATTTATTAATATAGAAATCTTTAATCTAATTTATAATTTTCGATATTTATAAATTTCATTAACAAAATTCTTTTTTCATATTTCAAATGCAATTTGCAAAATTTATTTTTATGAAAAGTTTATTGTTGAATTTTGAATTCAAATTTTATTGCAGAATTTATTAGTGTATAATTAGAAACATTTGGGTTTTATGCCTATTGCAAGCGAATACGAGGATAAGTTTTAATAGATTTTTCCTCAAAATATTTCATTGCTATCAACTGCCATAGGCTTTATTCTTGTCTAAAAAACATTTTCATTATTTTCGTGTTAGATTGAACAACTCGATTCGAACAGCAGTCTTTAGTTAGTTGGATAAATATACTTGATCATATAAAAGCAACAAATCTACAGTTTTCTTCCTTTAAACTTTTGTTTATTAACGATAATTGGTTATAACTTATTTTCTAAGTTAAATCTGAATTGTCGGTATTTCTAAAATTATAACTAGAATTACTTGTACGGCTTGCAACCAACAACTTTTGATACATAACCGGACGAGTACTTGTCATTCTAGAGGTTAATGTGTCCAGAAGAGTAGACTAGAGAACAAACTGTTCGTATTGTGAGACAATATTCTCTGTAATTAGGAGGTCGCGAGGTCGGTTGACAGGCCTCCCTACTGAGCTAATTCTACCGTACTTCTGTCCCACTGTTTAATGGAATAATGACACGTTGCTTTCATCCAGTCTGCCTGTTTACACATCAGCTGATTGCAAAGATGACAGCTAACTTCTAACATTTTTGCCCAGGATTGTTGTTCTCCTGTGCATTCTTTGAATTCAAGTTTACTTTCGAAGAAATATGTTTTGAAATATTACTTCAAATTATCGATCATTAGGATGCTACAGAGGTAATTTGAAGGGGGGAAGAAATGTTTACACTGGAAGAAAATAAATATTGTTGTTAATTGTCGAATAGAAAAAGTAAAATTAGTAGTCGGTACATGCAAACATGCTTTTCATGAACATATTACTTATATTTACCGTTCTGTTACTTGATTTAAAAGCATTTTAACAATTATGCTACATTATGTTACTTGTTTACACATTTACAAATATAGTTTATTTAATTAATAAATGAAGAATAAGATGCAGTATTGACTGCTTAAATATTCATTTTGATTTATAATTAGCATTAATATCATTTCTGTGCTAAATTTCCATTTATAATCAAATAAAAATAGAATAACAAATGTAAACTATGAAATTTAAGAAGCCTAAAAAATTATTTTTTTTTACATGATATTTGTTTCAAGTCTATAAATTCATGCTCCAGAGGAGATCCGGGGGAGGGGTGCTTATGGTACTGCAGCACCCTTTGATACTGAGCAATCAGTTTTGTTAATTTTAAATAAAAATAAATATAATAACGAGTATCACGTGGCTTCAAATCAGGTAAGATTAGGTAACTAAAACAATTCTAAGATAATTGAGTAACATTCTCCGAAAAACGACAGGAGGCGCGTGTCTTGGTTTCCCGAATATGCCTTGAGCATCACTCATATTCTCAAAATCCTGGTATACGACTGTCATGTTACTATTTTGTCCTTGTTTAGAACACTCTGAAATGTACTGTATTGTACAGTACATTAATTCACTAATATAAGATGATATTCCACTTAAAAAAAATAATGTTTTATCAGATTTTTCAAATATAATTCATATTTATATTAAATTTTATTCAAAATAAAAATGAATATAAATAATAAGTAGATTTTTATCTAATTATATCTAATAATAAGATACATTAGACTAGTTTAACTTAGCTTATAAAAACTAATTTGTTTTCATGTATGATAAACCTACGCAATCTGTACTCAGTCTTATATGTATTTTAAAAAAATCTTATCTTGTAACTATAATAAATGATTTACATGTTAAGGAAAGGTTATTAAAATTTAGTATTTTTTTTTATTTAAAAATAATAAAAATACCTTATTTTGATATCCCCAAGTATTGGGAGAAACTGTAGGCCTATAGCCTATAATATATTTTCATTATTCTTTTTGGTTTATCTTGAAAATTTATGAGAATGAAAAGAATTAAAAAAAATTAATTGGGCTGCATCTGTTGCAACTATTATAAACAAATTATTAAACATCTGTTATAAAAATGTTGTAATGATTTTTAGACAGATAAATATATATTGAATCTATTTATGTATACATATCAATAAATAATTAGTGTGATCATAGTGTTATGTATTTCAATTAAAAATTATTATTTTGCTAAATAGAGAATTATTTTTATAATGAGGCTTTATAAATACTCTGAAATTTGTAGTTGTTGTTAACATAATTAATATATTTAGTATTTAAATTACAAAATATTATTTAAACAATTTTATTATTTATTTTCTACTCTTGCTTGTGATTTTTTTAAAATTACATTTTGATTGTAATATATTGCAATTTTGTAAACGAACACACTTAAATACTTAAGTGAATTTTCATTAAACTTCTTAAAAGAATTCTATAGACTGAACACGAAAATAAATGTTTACTTTCCTAAATTCAAGTATAATAATTTATACATATTTTAATTTGGATTATAAAAGTTTATAAAACATTAATAATACCACATTTTATAAATACACATTAATTATCATTTTTTTTTTACTGTTCTTGAATATATTTTAAAACATGCCTTGGATCCAAAAACTAAAGATTTATAATAGTTTCAACCATATGCTATAATTAAATTTGCTTGAAAGATAAATTTGATTTTACCGCAAAGTCTACAGGAAAAAAAACTAAGGAGTGTCTAACAGGTTCCTGTAATAAATTAAAGCTCTTCATCAGATTATTGTGAAACTAGTTTTTTACTATTCTTATGCATAGGGTTTGTAGATAGTCCATATCTTCATATAAGAATAGTGCAATCCAATTTATTAATTGTTAACTTAAAAAATAAAATGGAGATTTTAAGTTTTTTTCCTCAAATTTTTATTCATACTAAGATGCCAATTCAGGACCAATCCATAAAATAAACTTAGTTACCTTAACTATGAATAAAGAGAAGTCATCACGGTTTAGCTATTTGGAATTCATGGCTGATAAAAAATTTAAAGGAATTTTTAGAGGGTCATAAAGTTTGATGATTTCCTGAAAACTTCAATTTTAGACGTTCCCTTTCTTGAATAAAATTAACTCATTGGTAATTAAATCAGAAGAATACGCGAACAAACTCGTTTAAAACCTTTCTAACAAGAAAATGTTACACTTTTTATAATAATTAATCATAATTAAGTTCACACTCAGCAATTTAGCTTCGGAACTTCAAAATATAATGTTCTTTATAAAAATTCCAGCCAATAATCTTCAATCGATATCATACATCCCATTAATGTGTTATCGACAAGGGTGTTGCTTCGAAAAACACCCCCCATTCGCAGGTATTGACAAGAGTTCGAAGTTTGCTTGTCTAAACCACAGGGTTGTCAGGTGTGTGAGAGCCAAACCTGCTGCATGTCTGCACGCACCTTTAAGCTAAATAAACCGTTGGCCGCCATTTTCATCTCCTCCTCTTCGTATCTCGTCCTACCTCTAATTATAGTCAACGGTCAGAGAGGGTAGAGTAAATAGGCAATGTTTCACACCTCTTTGTGACATACTGTATCTCCAATGACCTCTCAATTCCTCTCAATTCTACTCAATCATATTTTCTTAGAGAGGCACTAAACAACTTTAAATTATGATGATTTATCGGAGAAGGAAATAAAGAAGTACAAATGATCATGAATAATTCACTTATCTTCTAAAGAAAAGACTAAATTCGGAGTCCCAATTTACACATCAGTAAAAAAGAAAAAAATAGATGATATTTTGTTCTTATCAATTTGACAGTTACTACATACAGCAAGACCAAGTTACTGATAAAATTTATGATAGTCCGACGACACTTTGCGTGACCGCCCGTTTTCGCCACCATATAATTTGCTGGGGACACCTTGTGACGTGGGTGGGTCGCGAGGTGACGAAAGAACGCCTCTCACCCTCCCATAATCCCCTTGGGAAATGGGGTTAGTGTGAATGTAACGCTAGCTACTGAGTAGATTTCAATTTGATGTTTCCAACGTTCGCCAGAGGGCGTGATTCGTATATGCCCTCCACTACATAGATGGAAATTACATGGGGTGGTGTTTGATGATGTATATCCTAGTACGGTGATGTTTAAAACAATTTCTCTTCGCACTTATCCCTACTTTTCGTTATTATTAATGGCGAAGAAAATAGAGATCGATCCAATATTTAGATAACCCTCAACATCAATCGTCCCAATGGTTATAATCATTACTTCGTGTCGAAGATGATGATGATGATGATTATTATAATTATAATATACGTATAGATTATATACTTTCTAGATGATTAAAAACCGACAAGATAAATTTATAGAATATAAATGTTCTGCAGATATTTTATAACCTTTATAAGTTAAGTAAAAGACCGTTTTCCATCATCTATTGCATTAATAAATCAACTTTGTTGCATTGCCTTTCATAACGGAACATGGCGGGTTCATCTCTGAAACGGGAACTGTAGCTATTGTTATGACTTTCCTGGTTCTGTAACGATGGATGTTCATGGAGCCAGAAAGATTCATTGACATTCCAATCGGATCAATAAAGTTTCTGCCCCTGACCTTAGACATCTTCCGAGGTTATTTTCTTTATATAGATAGTCCTATTCGCTCTGGACATCATACAATAAATATAAATCAATTTAAAGGAATAACTTATTGAATTAAATAATGTATTTCAATAAAATTCGCCTATTTAGATAATTTTCGGAATAGGCGTAACCCAACTTACAGACATTCGCCAAGTTAAATTTTAAATAAGAAACTAAAACTTGATACTGTAGTAATAAATATTCCAATTATAATTCAAAAATATTTCTAACTTTACACAAAATAATTTTTTCTTTTCTATTAAAATCGCAATTACTTATCAGTATTAAAAAAAACGAAATTAATATGCACAACAAATAAATTCTAGACGATATTATTCGAGATAATATCAAAAAAAAAAAAATAAATAAAATTGAATGTAGAGTTGAATAACCTGCTACTACACTCGAAAGCAAAAATAATTTTTGGATAGGTTATGGTATATTCTAAATTAGTTCCGGAAAGATTTTTTTTGCGTTAAAATTCTTTCAATTGATTTCAATTTAATAAAATTAAGAAGAAAAAAAAAGTAATACTAATTTCTCCAGAGGTGGCAGACAAGTAATATGATTCGAGTTAGAAGAAAATCAAAACGCACAGATCCATCTTTTCCTGGATATGTTTGTTCATGTTGTGATCACCAGGGGAGACAAGCTTCTGCTAATGACGTAGCAGATAAGCTATTGTATTCGGTTTCGTAAATTTCCTCAACTTTTCTTTGCGGTATTCTATTGAAACTGTCCAACCAACATGACAGATGAGTTAGTAATTTCTCCATGTGCGGTCTGCAAACAGGTTCTTCATCGTATTTCATAGCTTTTGTACATTGAAGCGGACCATACAATCGATATTCAGTTAAACTCCGTCATTTTTGAACCAACATACCATAAAAAATGAAGACAGAACAGAAAGAGGCATATATAAATAATTACAACACTTATTAATAACACGTACAAACAAACTCATTTGGGAAGAAGATAATAGTAAAATTGGAAGCTTATTAATGTCTAAAACAAGTAAATTAATTCATAAATTCGAAAAAGTATTTTCTTTTCTAATTAAATATGTAGTAAAGTGTAAATTTAAAATTATCCATTAAAATCTTAAATACCGAGACGTATATCGATTTTTTTTTTCTTAATACTTAACATAATTTATTGAGGTTTAAATGTACGAAAACATTTCTTTTTATACGAACAAATAAATAAAAAAATTAATTAAAATTAAATTGCAACGAAATTTAAAACTCATTAAGATAATAATTAAAATGTGATGTCAAAGAGGAATTTTAAAATTAAGAAGTAAGATAGAGATATAAGATCGTTTGTTTATTATAGATTAATCTTACCCACGCCCGAATTATAAAAATTCTTTGCAGTAATACTTTGATAGATTTATATTTTGGAATTAGATGAGATCTTATTCTTCCAAAAGAAGCTCGTCTCACTTACTTTTAGTGGTAAGTAACCACTCTATGATACTTTGCTACATCAATGCCTCCGAGTCTCGTTAAGAGACGGAAGTTAACCACTCCAGTTATGTCAGCCGAGTCTTTTGATATATTCACCTAATACAACAAACCAAATACGCTTAAATAATGCGTCAATCAATGCCAGGTAATGAACTGTATAATATGGGAATGTATTTAAAATCAATGAAAAAGTAAGTGTATCGAGAAAGCATTGACAAGTGCACCAGGTGGTATGATTGAATTCCCGTTCCGTTCCGTACCGTTCTCTTTTGTAGAGTTAAGTTGGTCCCTTCCTCCAGCTGTGACTCGTCCAAATAGATTCAATTATAACTTTACAGAAGACAGAAAGGGGTGGCCAGGTATTTCTGTCTCAGCAATAAACCAGAGCAGAAAGTCCGTGAAAGCTAAACTAATAATACGCAGGTTTAAAAGTACACTCCATTATTAGCTTAGCTTATAAAGTCGATGCGAGGGAAGGCCGACTCTTTGGTTGTATATTTCTAACTTTTTGAACTTTGTTAGCTACGGAAAATATCAAATTTCATAAGTTTTTGGCATCTTATTGAAGAAAGATCGAAACTAGGTATAGAATTTTATAATTTAATCATATATTTTCTTTTCAAATTTTTTCACAAAAGTATCAATTACAAAATAATCAAACTGTGTTAAAGAAAGAAAACATTTCTGTTTTATTAAAATAAATCATTGGAAACATTCTCAAAAAAACCAAAAAACAAACAAACAAACAAACAAAAAAGGAAACTAAAGTTATTTGGTAACATTAGAGAATGAAGAAACTAAATCGTCAAGGAAATTTAATAGAATTAATCCTAGTCAATCTGTAACAAAATAAACCTCGATTGGACATTAAATTTAATTTTGAAAACTTTACTTTAGTGATGACGTAATGTAAGGGTGGGAGTGAATACATTCCCAAGAGATAACCCGAGTACAAGCGAAACCAGTAAAATGCTTACTGACTAATAAATACTCGATTTGTCAGGATTCTTGTTCATAGGAAATCCTAGAAATCTTGGTGAGGTGTTCTCCTTCCTCCAATTGTGTCGCATCAGTCCAACTCCTCGATCGATGGTTATTGGTTGATGTCGATTAAAAACTGCTTCTGGATCATTGATGCCAGATATTGGTTCTTGTGTCACACTCGAGTTATTGTACTTTGATATGAAATTTATAAAAAAAAAAATATATATATATATTAACAAACTTTAATTTGTGATGCACGAGTTGTAATAATTACGATAATTATCGGCATATATTTTTAAAATCTGCACTAAAGGAAACATTTAATAAAATGGTCGTTATATAAACTTAAGATTTCGCAATTTATTAATTGAATTCTTAGTTTCATAAATGCACATTTACTCCACGATAGATCTATATTGAAAAAAGAACTAGACCTAGATAATAATTCAATAAATAATAAAATCTCGCGTTATAATTGATTAAAATAAAATTTATTTATATTTATGAGGTATATTATACGACATGATGGAATAAAGATGTTAAAAGATCGATAGAAGGAAAATCAGATTATCTAGACTTTTTCTTCAACCAAAACTAAGCTGAAAAGATTTTAATTCTATTGTAGTTCTGAGGGTGATTTGTAGACAGTTTTCGAATTAGATTTAAATGTAAAGATTTAAATTAATTCAAATATATTTATCTAAAAACAAGAATTTTGACTATTTCAAAAGTGTTAAAAAAAAGATGAAAATCCGACATAAATCGAATTATAGAAAAATACAGTACTTAATCGAAGCAAATAAATTAATAACGAAATTTACATTTACGAGTAAAATTTCATTTTAGAAAATTTGAAATTTTATTGATATGATTAATGACCCAAAAGGAAGCGCACAATGCAGCAATCTGGTTACAGACAGAGTCATCATCGTTCTGCACCTGAAAATTATCAAATTACTTCTTTCCGAAGAGATACGAGTGACGGGTTTATGGAGATAATCGTTATAAGTCATTTGTCGAAATCCGGCCAATCTGAAATACTAAAACAATCCATCAGCAGATGACGAAGTGAGTCTGACTGTCCCTGCTGAGTGATTGGCCGACTGCTTCCTGCTGGATGCCATTGCATCTGATCGGAGAGTCATGCCTGCACTTCCGGTTGTGTTGCGACTAATCACTTGGTCTAGCATGGTAGTTGTAGAATGGACATCGCACCCCGCTGTGGATAAAGCGAATTGATTCCTGAGTACATCAACCACAAAGAGTGCTTTTAACTGTGATGGCTCACTCCCAAATGATATAAATCATGATTAGTTTGCCGAATTAAGGATATGATTTCAATGATTAATTTTCATAATTAAGTTTGGCTTCATAAGTAGTACCACCAACTTTTCTAAACTAGCGAGTTAAGTTAATCGGGTAATACGTAGATTAACTTCAGAACCAAGAAAACTCCTGAGAGACTGACTTTATGTATATGTATATGTATATGTATATATAGATCTAATCGTATTGACATGCAACGTGTAGCTCTAGTACATCGTCCACACTGCAAGCAATTTAGATGCTGTAGCGCATATTGACATATGCAGATAGACTCTTGCTTCTGTAAATATCCCTAGCTGCATATATTTGTCCACCTGAATAAAACTGCATTGATATATCGATATTGGAAATAAATCTGTTTCCGATCTGTAATGTTAAAAGAGTATTCTATTTTGTTAGTGACAAAATAACAATAAATATTTATATATAAACAATGCGATATGAAAGAATAATGTTAGTTTCCGATCAGAAATATATTAAAATATATATTAATAAACATATTTTCTATAATTTTTCGACTTTTTTTTTTTTAAATTAAAACGATAGTTTCCTCTGATTTTTATGCCTCGACAAGCATCAAATAAATTTTAAATTCAAGTGAGCGAGACGATAAATAAGGATTTATTCCGATAAATAAGAAAAAAACGTAAGAGGTTATGATCATAATACATTAAAATTTTCTGTTCTTTTCGAGTCAGAATCCTATTACTTAAATTTTTGAAACTTTATCATTGCTTTAATAATAGAAAAAAAGAAAAAGTGTAGTTTACATTGGCAGTTATTACGTGATTATATTTTTCGATTGCGCTAATGGATCAACACACGAAGAGATTTCTGTTGGAAAAGAATAAAAATTTTAATGAAAACTGTAAAACTTTTCGTCAATTTAATCTAGATCTAATGTGTTATTTTTCTGCTGAACAATTTTTAATTCCGTTAGCGTTTAATGAATAAAAGCTTACATTCCAAAATCATTGTTCTTGCCGCCATCTAACCGAACAAATTGGAAAGCCAAAATAGAAGAGGAGAACAAAAAAAAATCCTTTAAGTTTTTCTTTAGAAAGGAAAGAAGGAGGGAAAAAAAACTTAGAGATTGTCCTAAGATATTTTTACGCAGGCGGCTGGGCAGTCGCCACGCCTAACTGCACAGCCAGCTGACAGGAGCGATGGAAAAAATCGACCCCTGTCACTTGGTTTTTTCCTCATGCTTCGTGCACTGACTCAAATAGATGAGGGAGAGGAAGAAAATTTTAAAATTTACACACAAAAGTCAGAGCTGTGTGAAAAATTATTTCTGAGGGTGACATGCCGCATGGTCACCATGCGTGAAAATATGCAGGGAGGTAGGAAATTTTTAAATGACCGTCATAAACGCAAAAAGAAATTACCGACCGGCCCATTGTGGCCAACAAAAACCCAGGTCTGTGCGATGAAAACGAAACAGAACATTTCACAGTTGGCCGAACCCTGGAATCTGACGGACTCCCTTCTGGGTGTCGGATTAATCATTTTTAAATTACCACCCGGACTGAATGTTTTTTCCTCCCCTGCAAGGCACGGGAGAAGTTTTTCGTTCGCAGCAACAAACTTACGCTTTCGATAATTGGATAATCCCGCTGCATACCGACTTTGTAATCGAGCGTACTATGTGGTTGGCCCACAACCTCTGCAATAATTTCACCGCATCACTCCACCCGCACTCGTTTTACTAAGTTTTTTACTCGTGTCTATTACAAGCTCATTTTTTTACGTTTATCCACTTTGAACTACAGTAAAAACTACTCGCGACATATTTACACCTTACAATTTTGAAATTTTTATTAAGTAAACATAAAAAATCTCTAATTAAAAGAAACTTTCTGGTACAAGAAAAATGCAAAAGTTAGTAAGAGTTGCAGATCGGATCTTATTCATACAGAGATTGGGAGTTTCACCTGAGGTAAACTTCTCAAACTAGTGATGCGGATAAAGAAAACATTTACGCATCCAGATGAAGTGATGCCGAAGCGCAGTCTGAGTGTTTGAATTGCCAACACAGAGTCACTCAAAGGAATTGGAAGTGTGTTAGAGAATAGAAAAAGAAACTTGTCTAGACAAAATATATTTTTCATTTCCAAAATGATCTTTACGGATAAAAAATCTTTCTTTTACCTTCTGAAAATAAACAATGCGAAGGCAATCTACAAATGAATCTTTCGGGTCAACAGAGAGAAGAGAATTATAAAAGCCTTCCATAACTCATTAAATCGAATTTACATTAAATATATTTATGTCCTATAAAAATAATATAAGTTTTTAAACTAAAATAAGTTTACTTTTTTATTTAAACTTTCAACTTTCGCTTCAACTCAGTTTTTAACACACACAAAACTTATATATCATTAAAAATAAAGAACAGAGTAAGATAACAAAAAGAAACCCGCATTATTATTGTTGTTATTTATAAACAGTTACAATGAATTTAAGTTTATTTTATAAAAGATTGTCCACCAAGTGTGAAGTGGTTTCGAAGATAAAATAATTTGTCCACGGGAGAGTAATGTTTAATGAAAGACGATGACTCCTCTGGGTTGCTGCTGTAGTTAACAAAACTGACGGATGATTGCGAAGAGAAAAGTGATGGACTCCACTGTTACATCACACTTGCAGAAATTCAATTGACACTCCAAATGAATTGAATTTCATGGCCTCAATATGTTTATCCCTAATCTTGTTAGAGGTCCCGCAGTGAGTGCCAGCAGGAACACAAGAGACAAATTGTGAGCAGATTTCCCTTGTCCGACCCGCTTCGGAGGGCGGACGTAAGCGTGACTAGAGTCTACAACTCGGAAGCTACAATGCAACGTACCTTCGGAACAACTCAACTCGTGCACCCCACTTCAAATTTAATTATAGCAGAAAATGTGCACAGTGACGTCATAAGACACGTCGTACGTCTATGGTCACGCACGCACCCATCTGACCTAGCTCTACCCACGAACACAGGTCAGACGGGTCAAACGAGTGTGTAATAGTTTTTAAGTCATTTACAGAATAGAGAATGCAATCTGAGATACCCTGTTTATGTCCGCTTCCTTTTTCTTTACTCATGCATGCAATAATGTTAGAGATAAGTATCGAAAGCGAATTTTAATCTAACTTGCGTAAAGTCTAGGACGTTAGCCTCCTTAAAAATCGTAAGGATATCGATTTTTCTTTAATAAAGCCACACCATTGAGAAGATGAAGCACTTATTCAGTAAAACTGTAATATTTTACAGAATGGGAAAAGATTAAAATAATTGTTTACCAGAAGTCTGATAACTGTTCCCAGTTTCTCTCCGATATGCCAGGATTATCAGTCTCTATATTACCAGAACAGTAACTTGTCCATTATCTTCTCTTCTTACTAAACCCTTTGTTTTGGTAGGAAAACGAAACCTCTTATTCAGATGATGTTCTCCATTTCTAAATGAAATAATTACTAATGTTGGTTACATAACTAACGAACGAGTAGCAAATTTTCATTAAATTCATTAGCGCAATTTATTCAAACATTTACAAGCGTTTTACTTATTTTATCAAATCGATATTTACGTACTTTGTAATTTTAATGTCTAAACATCTCAAATTAATTCAACTTTTTAAAAAAAATTAATGAAATAATCTTCAATATAACAGTTTAAACAAGAGCTCCTAGGATTTTTAAAAGCAAATAAAATAAATTTATTAAATCTAGAATGCATGTATTTGTAGAATTTGTATCATAAAAAGGGAACTCACGTGTTTTGGTTAACACTGGTATTTTTTAAAGTATTTATAGATTTAAAATATTAAAAATTCTTAACCTTTTATATATGCTTAATTATTTAAAGTAAAAAGAAAAAAAGTAGATTTATTTATCGATTTCGAAGCTTATTTTTGCGAATGTAGCTCCACTGCAGATAAGGTTTATCTGTGGAGAAGTATAGCATCCGCCCCGATAGATACTACCTTTATGATGTCGATCGGGATGAACTGGTGGCGACATCTGGCAGTGCTCTTTTATAATAGTGCCATAGCAGAAAGTAAAGTGGGAAGATTGAGTAAAGGAGAAAGATTTTCAAGCGAGTATCTTCCTATAAATCAATGAAAGAACAATTTTCTCATCCCAATTATCGTACAGATAAGCGATGACGTTCAAATGTTTCGCATTTATATCGATGTTTTCATCGTATTAAATAAGTTAGTCGATTATATATATACTAATAAAACATTACTAGTGAATGGTGATGCGCTTAATGAAGTTGTCTCGCTATAATATGGAATGGTTTTCTTAAAAATAACAGGTTATTCAAGGCCGAACAAAAGAGATATTCGATGTATCGTTGCTTCTTATTCATTAGGAAAAGTGAGGTCAGCCTCTTATGGGATTTTTCTTTGTATCAGATTAGCTATGTTCAGTAACCAAGCTTCTCTTTTGTTATTTCGATTCATCTCTTCGAATTTAATAAAATGGAAAGATTTTCTTAAAAGAAAAATTTACACTTTATTCAGTGGCGCGTTATCCTATGGGCAAAAAGGGCAATTGCTGATGCCTGCACCAACCAATCTTTTATAAAAAGATATTCTCCCCGAAGAAAATTGTCTGGAGTCATCACTGAATGTGGGGCCCCCTAATACGAATCTGCCTGGCCCCATAAAGCTATAACGCTCCACTGATTTTACACGAAGTTCCCAAATTACGATCAGAAGAAAATGAAATCTGGGAAAAATGTTTATACTCGTAACTTTTTATTTATCAATCCATTAATAATAGATTTTTCAAAATAAATATACAACGACATCAATTATAAGTTTCCTAGTTTGGTCTGGTTTGACACGATCAAAGCGTGGTTAAACGGAACGTCAGAGAATTTCCCGAAGCGTGGCTTACAGTAGGAAAGCATGAAGCAACCCTTCGTTCTCGAATCTCGCGCATTGACACCGGGTGGAGGAAGAGAACTTACGAGACAATCTTTGCAGGTTGCTCCGAGTTGACACCAGTTAATAAATACCGGTTGTCAAATGCAAAGAAAGATGAGCCAAATCCCTAAGACATCAGCCCGGAGGCTGGCCACTCGACAGCTGGCCCACTTCGTCACCGATGGACAATCTCGGCGACGTCGGAAGCTTGACATCGTCAATATGTCAATCGCAGCCTTCGACTGATGATACGACGGAACTTGGTACAGATACATTCCGGCTCCTGCTTGACAGATAGGCCGATTACTCACGTCGTCTGCTTTCTACTGACATTCAATATTTACATCCATGTTAGCCTCTGTACCGGTTATTGATGCTGCGTCGTTTTTGTCGTTTTGTTACATTTTTCTGGAATATGGGAAGTCATTTAATGAGATTCATTCTCTAACGACATCACGAGAAATACTTTCGTATCGTTGTAAATGAAATGGGACAAGAGGTTGATCGTCGAATCCAAGACGTTCCACCCAAAATCTTGGACTCGAACGTTACCTACGGAGGAGTTGGCCGTGTGGTATAGATTACATAAAGCGAATCTATCCAACGGTTTTCAATTAATTCAACGTGTTTAATTAGACTTACTAATCGCTCCGTTGTTTGCGATAGAATATGCAGAATGCAAGCGATGCAATATATCGTAGAGGACAATAATCAGGCCAGCCCGGACGAGATGCATCGAGGCTTCTATAACCATTAATGCGAGTTGCAATCTAGAGGGATATCGATTTATCTAAGGCAGGCATTCAATCAACTCCTGCCACAGAAGCGAATCTGAGTAGAGCAGAACAAAAGACCCTATCACCTGAACTGGCCAGAATAGTTCCCACCTGGTTGGGTATCTGTAGCAGAGGTGTGATGTATTGCACTCGAAGAGTAACTACATCCAATATTGGATATCAACTCGAAAATAAAAACCAAAATCTTCACATTTACTTGAAAAAATTATTAAACTATTCTGTTTAAGAGTTTCCCTGACCACAATGTATTAATATGGATTTTTATCATGAGAAACGAGTTAGATTCCGTTTGCTTAATAGATATATTCAAGTTGAATCTAAGATACGTATCTAAGTTTATAGATTAAAAAAAAAACCTTACATTAAAGATTTGTATAGAGAATCCTTATATCTACGCGAGTGCATAAATTGCAACAGGTTCAGGAGTGCATCTCGGGCTAAATTAAAATCAGAATCACTGATGAGTTATGTAGAGACCGAGATGTAATAACCAGCATAAGTCTGCGGCGTTTCGTGAGTAATAAATTACTCGTCCCGGCTCAGATTTGTTTATTATAATGAATTTTTAACGCTGACCATAATTTTCTGTAGTATCGAGATTACAAGATTACAAGAAAAACGAGGCAGAACTTAGCCAGGCAGTAAATGAGGTCACGGTTAAATTTGTGTAACCACAAATATGTCAAAAACAGGCGAGGAAATTAATTTTCTTTCTTTCTTCCGTAATGTTCGCATTCTCATAAGTTGTAGCAAAGATCTGTACTCTCGCAAATTAATTTTTAAAAGTTTTCGTGGCGTGATACGCGCATTATAATGCAAAATGATGGGTTTCGCATTACTAAAACAAAACAGCTACTATAGCAGACAACAACGGGTTTGATATCTACAAATACGTCGTAGTAGTTAAATTTAAACATTTAAAAAGTTATATTCCGATCTCTCACTCTCAAACGAGTACTTAGTAATCATGCATCAAACGATCATTTAATAAGTAACAATTTTTATTTATTAGCGGATGGCATCTATTTTGGAAAAACTTCTATTTGGAGATTGAAAATGTGCCTGGAGAGAAGAAAGCATAATAAAAATTCCATTTCCTAAATTGCTTGCAACTTTATTGCTTTCCGTTCGGGGCGATGCAGTCCCTTGCCTTCTTCATTCGATTCGAACTGACCACACTGTCTTACTTTACTCAATGACATCAGGCAATCAAGTTGTTTATTCGCAGGTGTTTGTTCCTTCCGTCTTGTTTTTGTTAGCAGAGATCAGAGAAGGCCCCTTTTCCCTTAAGGCACTAAACCAACCTTAACTAAAGTAAACAAATTTAACTTAATCGCATTTCGAAGCTTTATTCATCTTTCCAAAAATTTTCAAGTTCGTCCATTAAGGTGCAAGGCGTAATTAATATATCTTCAAATTTATTGTTTATAATTATTTTAACTAATTTACATTCATTGAAATTATTATAACTAATGTAAATTCGTTAAATTAAACTCATTCCATTCGCATTCGAAATTCTAATAAAAAAAAAAGTGTTTAATGCCAAGGTCAACGTCAATAACACTTTCTCACCTTATAAAAATTCAAACCATTTTTCTTTAAATAATTAATTTAAAAATTGAAATTTTTATTTAAACTTAGAATAAAACAGGTTGAATTTTAATTAATCTTCCGCCGATTAGGCTGATAAAGTGGGTTGTCCCCCGACTGCTGATTGGAAGGAGGAAGACATCCTTTCTGTATGGGAGTAAGTGATACCTCGTTGTGTTTCGTTAACTGGCAGCCAATTTTCTACATCATTGCTACAGCCTGCTGTTCCGAACACAGCTGGTTCCTCTACAGCATCCGAAGATGCTGCTGTGGCCAACACATGGCATCTGACAAAACGTTATTTCATTTCCGATGGAATTTCGTAAGCTATTGTTCCTCGGCGACAAAGGGCGGACTGGGACCAGCTGTCAAGTTTCGTCGCTACTTAATCTCATTATGGCTCCCCCAATAGCTATGTAATGCGCAGTTAGCCAGGCGTTAGAGAAGCTATTGTAGTGGACGAGAGGATACCGCAAGTTTCCTGATTTTGACACCACCTGTAGCACCGAGATGAGTAAAAACTGTCTGTAACTTAATAATTATCATCTAAATGATAATTAACTAACAAATTTAAAAAAAAGAAAGAGAGAGATAACTTTAAAACATATTTATCAGTTTTAGTTTCGATAACGTTATTTTGAAAACTGAAAGTTGTGGCATAAGTTATGAATTGTTTTTATCATTAAATATTCCTATAACCTTCATTTTAATTTCGAATATTTATAAAATGTTTATCTTCATATGCCCAAGTGATGAAAACTGTTTTCTTCAATATTGAAACTGTTGATTAGAAAAGCATTTTCAATAGCGATGTTTGCATTTAAAAAATGAAAAATATCGACAAAATTTCGTAGCATTTACTTTTATCAATGATTTAGTTTTCTTTGATAATGGTATTTTGTGTTAAGAGAAGAGGGGGGAACAGAGAACCACTCGATGAAAAGTATTAATATCTAAAACATTTCAATTTATTTATGCATATATTCTAACAGAAATTTAACTAGTTTCAATCATTTTCTAGTTTACATTGCAAAGTTTATCTTTGTGAATATTTATGGGAGACAGTAGAAACAGAATATTATTTTTCTATTTCATATTAAAATACTCAAGCAAGTCTTAATGCTAATTAAATTCTGCCAACTTGCAATTCTTTTATCATTTTATAAATTATACTTTAATGTGACGTAAATATATAAGCGAATGAAACGAATTTATTAAATTTTAATTGAATTATCAATTTTATTTGACATTTACTCGTTTAATATTAACATTGGCTTAACTTTAAAAAAAAAATAATAATAAATTATATTAGAACGGAGCGTATCTAAGCAATTAGACTAAGTTAAAAAAAAAAGTAAGTTCGAGCTTTTCACATTCTAGTCATTACACTTTATTTAATTTATAATGAAATATGCGTCTTATTAACTTTAAAAATTATTTAATATCTAAACTAACATAATATAAGCCTACCCTAACGCATATATAAATTAACATTTAGCATACCTGGAGACATAATTGATTGAAGAAAAAAACTAATTAATATTACAAATTTACTTAAAAAATTGAAAATAAAATTATTAAAAATGAAATTTTATTTTTTTAAGTTAGCTTAATTAATTAATAATTAAAACAATTGTACTTTCTCTTTCCAACAGAGCTTTGAGAAAATGTTCTGTATGCAAGAAAATATAGATAAATTACAATTTTTAAACGTTTTAAAAAGTATTTTGGTTTTGTAACCATCTATCCACTATGGAAAGGAGTTGGACGAACTATATCTAGTTTGGAAACAAACCAAAAGAATAAAAATTGGAACCGGAAAAAAATCTCCATGATTAGATCCAACTCCAGCTAGGGATATGTCACCTGCAGGTGAAAGGCTCACCTGTGGGCGGTTGGAGACCGTCCTGTGCACATCATCATCTTGTCTGGAGGAGATAGAATATGTCAAATGCATCATTCGTTATAGCGCTAGGTGAGATTATTATTATTTTTTTTAGTCATGCAATTTAAAGAGATGAAAACATCCCACATAGCTTACTTATAAATATGCATAAGACATTTATTATAACGATATGGTTTTTTATTTATTTAAAAAAAAGTATATATAAGCATATATTATATAAAAATGCATTTTAGTATTATAAACAATTTTTTTTTTTTTTTACAGTTCAACTACATTCTGTAGTCCTATATATGGCATATTGCTAAATTCTACCACTAACCGAATCGACTTTTCATGCATTTAAAGTCCAAAACTGTGATATAGAAATACCACAGATGAAGAGCATAGGGTATATCTCGCAATAAATACAGCCATCTGTTCGGATGTCTTGCGACACGAGAAACTCAAGGAATTACAAACGATATGTTGAGACGGAACTCACGTTTACTAATTTTTCTCTTCCTTCAGATTCGAAATTTACCTTCTATTTGTAATACCGTGTAAGGAGAATAATACAACTATGTTATACCTATCACACATGATATTTGAAATTCTATACTATACATTCCTTTAAACTGTTTGCTTATGATTGAATTTTCGGTATATAAGTTTGTATATATATATATATTTTTTTTTCAGTTCAACAAATTGGGTGGCCAAATAAACATTTGCGAAAGTTATTGTTTCACCTCTCAAGACACTTGAAAGAGTTTATTTCCATATTCCTAATATTGAATCTATCTTTATTATTGATAGTCCACAAGACAAGTGAGAAGGAATTTTTCTTTATCTTTACTCTAACGTCTCATTCTTTTATCTCATACGAAATGAGTAGTGTAGTCAAGTGTTCTTATAGAAAAGCCAGACTAATTTGCATAATGTTTTAATTAATAATATGTTTCTGCATAATTTTAACCTTTCTATAAATTTCCATCATTATAACTCAGCTAATCTGCATTATTTTCTATTATTTTTAACTTACGTAACACTTTCACATNTACATTCCTTTAAACTGTTTGCTTATGATTGAATTTTCGGTATATAAGTTTGTATATATATATATATTTTTTTTTCAGTTCAGTTTCTTGCAACATAAAAATGTTTTTTCTAAATAGTTTAAAGTAAAAAATTTCTATTCGATTGTTTTATCAGATATGATAATTTTGTCATAATTGCCCACAGTACTGATAGATAAAATTGTGAATCAGAATAGCTCTAATTACTATTCCGCTGATCCTCATTGTGCCATGCTTAGAGGGGTAGAAAAAAGGGAAACCTAGCAGTACATGGTTGAAAGGGGACATTATTGATAATGTAGGAAACTACAGAAAGTTCCTAATAAAGGTAGAGAGAGAATAAATTAAATTCGTTGAACCGATGAGGAGGAAATGGCTGCCAATTTCAATTGCTAGGTGTCCTCCCCCTCTAATAACATGAAGCCTGTAAAAGTCGTCATTCACTATAGAGGCAGAGAACAGGAAAAAAACGTGTGCTGTTCCCTTACGTCTTCCAATTAATCAAATTAACGCAAAGCTTTTTTAACTTTTCTTCTTCAGCACTCGAATATTCCCAACTGAACATTGTTTACATACTCAAGCAGCTTTAATTCTTAATCCGTTCGTTCTTTTGTCACATTCCGCTAATTATGTAGCTGTTTTTTTATATTATTTAAATGCCAAAATTAGATAAAACAATGGTCCAACTTTACCAAACTTGTTAAATAAAAGATTTTACGAGGGGAATTTAACTGTTAATTTGTTATTTTATTTTTTTTTAAACCTTAAAAAAAGATGGAATATCCGAGAGCCACGCTACTAGATTCGAGCAGAAATTTTTATATTTATTGGCAAAATAAAATTTGATAGCCTAATATGTTTTGGGTGTCGTCGGGGGAAATAATAATATTTTAATAGGTCAGTGTTATTTTTTTGCTGGTTAGATCTTTGAAGAGAAAAACATTTAATGGACAACTTGAAAGGTTCCTTAGCTTGTTCAAAGTATTCTTATATTGTGAATGGTCGTCTGGAAAGAAGTAAATCACAGCTAGCAGCAGACAATACTGCAAGAAAACACAGGTCCAGACAAATGGCTCCAGATCATAACTTCTTGCTCACTGAGCTAAATCTGTCCTTATACAAGTTTAAGCGGAGAAGGAACATTGGCGAACATCAAGCCGTTAGGGTTATGATCCATTTCCTGGGCGGCTGTGGACGGTTTATGGGGATATTTTATCGATATCTTTATCACTTTCTACATCTTGTTCTCCGCTTTGGATCACTACATTGTCATAACATACAGGATAACTATTGACTTGCATGAGAATCTTAGTGTTGCGACATTTCTTTAACCCAACACGACAATGTTCTGTACAGTAGGCCTATATCCTACTTAACACTGCGTTAATATTTACACGGTTATTAGTTAACAAACCGCCATACTAACAAATATATATATATATAAACACTTTATTAATATTCATTTTTATAGATCTGAACAACTATAAGACTATCAATCATTGTTTAACATAAAACATTTAAAATACATACCTTACAGTTGTATGTTATTTAATGATGAATCTTATAGATTTTTTACATTTTATGAATTCATTATAATCTACTTGTTATCAATAAAATTCAAATAATAACCAAAAAGCTTATGTCAAATATATCAACTTCTCAAACAGCATTTTTTTAATCGATTTTATAACATTAATGTTCAAATTTTTATAAATTAGTAATTGCTGTAACATGAAGTATTTATTAATTGCTGATATTATTACTATTTTTGTTACGTTACAAATGACTGACATTTTATTTCTGCAAGGTCGCTAATTCAACTTTACGGCAAGAAAAGGTTGAGTTGAGAAGTATTAAATCAACTTTAAAACGTGATACGGTTAAATTTTGTCATCGCGATTTTAGTATGATTATGCACTGATTTATAGCAATACTTTTATCAAACTATAAATTTTAAAAATATATCTAAGTTTGATTTTTAAAATATTCCTTCCGTAAGGATTTATAAAAGAAAATATTTTAAGCTATAAATGCTGCCAGTCAACATTTCCAAGATTTTCCATGTGTATATGTATCTTAATTGATAATCTTTGTAAAAATTCAATTGTTTAAAGAAATATGATACGTCTAGGCCGAATTTTATAACAGAATGTACACGAATTTAAACTGATATATTTAAAAAATTCTAAGTTAAATGATTAAAATATTAAGTGCTTTTTAAGCTTTTCAAATTTTGATTATAACATTTCAATTTACATAACACTACAGAAGCAATAAATAATAAAAAAAAGCACCGCGTAAATATTCTGAGAATATCAGAATAATTTGAATCTGTCATATAAGTTATTAATCCATTTCAAATAAATAACTCAAATGACCATATCCATACTCAATTTTATTCAAGATGAAAAGCTAAAATGATCTTTTAGTATAAATACATTCTAATAATATTCGTAAAGGAAAATCCATTGTACAATTTCGTAATAAAAAAAAAACGACACGTTTTCACTTTAAACAATAGATTAAACAATAAAAAATTGTTCCCACTATTACTATAATTATATAAAGAAAATTGTGAATGTTTTATATTTTAAAACGTGAAGTTAGTAAGATGTTTTTATATATTATAGTATATACATATCATTATTAATTTTATTGCAATGACGGAATGAGTATAGTTAAATTTGTCCGATAAGGCGAGTTTTCTGACTTATCCAGAACTTTTCGTTACACATTTTAATGAAATCTCCCGAATAAAACAATCTTCTATTGATAACGAAGATTTCAGATCTATTTTAAACTTATTATTTGCATTTTACTAATTATTTTTTAACACGTACATTCGATTTAATATACAAACAATTGATTATTTTTAGTTTGTTTCGGTATCGAAACCAGTCGCTTACATCTTATAGGAGATTTCGGAATTACTACTTGTATAATTTAACTAATATACAATTTAAAAATTATAATAAGATTAAAACAAACCAATCGTATAAGCTAAAAATCTTTGAAACAATTAATAATTAACTTCTCACTTATTTAACAATTTGTAAAGTATTGCAATTTTTATAAATCTCGTCGAGTGTAGTAGCTTAAAGTGACGAAAATGGGACGGATCGGCTAAAATGGAATATTTTCTTCTTCTTAATCGGTTTTGCCTTTCAAAAATCGTTGCGTAGCTTCCCAATAATAAAAAATCTGTAGGACAAGTAGAAGATTAGCCGATGCTGCTACACAAAAAGTGACGATCATCAGGCTATCGCCAGTTTCTTGAATCGAAGTAAATATCCTAGCCAAACCTCCGAGAAACAGAAGAACCATGGAAACGGCAGATAAGTGTCCCGTGTGTCCGTTTTTGTAATTAGCCAGGGCCTGTAGTAACTATAGAGAAAAACAAAAAAATAAAAAAGGTAAAAAAAATCAACAGTTAATAAAGTAACTAAAGGTAATATGCCCTAATAAGAACGCAGGTAACAATTTGTTTCCAATTACCGTCATACAGTAATTTAGTCCTGATTACAATATCAATAGTCATTACTATCTCAGATTTGAGACTTTTAAACTAAATTGGTCCAAATAATCAAATTTTAATTGGACGAGATTAGATTAGTAGAAATTATATAATCGATACATACATTTATTAGCTGTTATTATAAATATCTTTCTCCTCTCTCTCTCTCTCTCTTTTTTTTTTTATTTTTATTTTGAAAATCTCGAGTTGGCCTAGAAAATGAGTTGATCTAATTCATTTTAGGATAGTTAATCAGGTCGAAAGTTTTTAATTTTTTTTCTTACTTACAAAAATATTTAGACTAAGTATTTACACTGTAATTTCTAGATTTACAGTAAGAATTTTTGATTAGAACAAAAAACCATTTGTGTTAAAATGGAGAAAATATAATTTGTAATACAGTAAAACCTACGTAAACCGGAATGGCATCGAATATTTTTTCCAGTTTTGGCAGGTATTACTACCATATTAATAAAATTAATATGAGTATTTTTTAGTTCAATTAAATAGCCATTAATAATAAAATTTATTTTAAATAATAATTATTAATCTTAGTTAAAAACGAAATATAAAAACTTTTTCAATAAAGATATACATATAATACAAACAACTACGCATTCATAGCAAATTTTCTTCTTTATTCGCAATCATTGTCGTTACTTCCATTGTTTTTAAAAGTAAACTTCAGTAATTAGCTTAACCTCAATTAACTTCTATTGTAAGTTGTTAGAATTACCATAATTTTAATACAATAAATAAATTGTTTAAAACAGATAAGCATCACTTTTACACAATACTTAATTATTTGAATGAATGATTAAAAACTTTCACTACTACACATTTATTTAACATATTTTAAATGCCGAAAATGCTAATTTCAATTTGGTGAATGTCCATCAACGTTTTAAATGGTGTCTCCATCTAGTGTATAAAATATCAATTTATACTTTGTAAACACAGCATATCGAGAAAATATCTTCGTGAAGATATTTTTCGGTTTTTTTATATCGCTTCTTATTCTACTAATAAAGTAGAAAATAAAATAGTTGTTTGGAATATTAAATATATAAATTAGTACACTATATAAGTTTCTGGTGTAATTACTAACTGAAAAGAGCGTAAATTTATTCGGATGAAATAAAAATTCCTTTAAGAAAACTAATTATAACGAAAATCACCAGGGGGAGAAAAATAACAAACCTGAATTGTTATTACTATTATAAACTGGTCACGAAGCTATAATTTAAAATTTGACAGTTTGGCCTAAGAATAATGAAAGTCTACTAGCTGAAGTTCTACTGAACCTTTTACAACCCAAAAAAGTAAATCGAGTATTCGGAGGGAACGATGTTTTCAACACTTTTATAATTAATCTAGTTTGTTTATGCACGAAACGGATACTACATCTTCCACAAGCAGTGATCCTAGTTTACATGAAGAGTTTTCGAGACGGTGAGAAAAACACCGTCAACTTCGTTAGCAAGATAAACATGCAACAAATCTCCAGAGAACATCATACGCCGACACTGTTCAAATATTGGTCCACCGCTATGATATTTGTCATCGTGTGAAGTCAGTAAAGTGGTTGTTCACCACACATATTGCCTGTCGAAATCCTATTACATTGTGATTGGAGTGTGGATCCCTTGGGTGTTGACAACCATTATATTTGAAGTCTGAAATGCTAGTACACGTGAGTTGGCTGAACGAACACCGTAAAGGTGCGGAAAAACGGCAGAGTGAAAGTTTGCAGAAAGTCAAATAATTTCTGCAAGAAATATATCATCTTTTTATTTTTGTATTCATTTGCTTGGCTTTTGTTTTAATTATAAATTGCCAAATGAATTTACAGCAGACCAATAGAAAATTCTAATCTGCTTTAATATCAACAAATTAATAATTAATAAATCATTCTCATCTGATAGAAATTCATCTGACAAATGAGTATATCAACAGTGCAGAAATGATTGGAGAAAGATATTGCTGCAGTTATCTCAATAAGCTGATTACTAGATTTAAAAAAAAGGATAGCAGTAATCTTGCCAAAATTTTCATTAATTATTATGATTGTACTTCAAAAAAGCTTACTTTTATGTACAAAAATAAACTTTAATTATAAATTGAACTAATAAAAATAAACAAACATCTAAATAAATGCTTACTTATTAGAAAGAAGAAAATGGAAAAGTTTAATTACTTTAAAATTTAATTAAATAACAAAATTTTAAATAATTAATTTTCTATTCTTTAAATGTAACAAATAAAAATTAAATAATAAAAGGTTATAATTGATTCTTTAGTAATTCATTAATTTATTTTACTTAATTTAGAAATTTTGATAATGCTATTCATTATTTATTTAAAGATACGACTTAATTTTTAATTGTAAATTATTTCTTCCACAAATAAATAAAATGCATTGTTTTAGAATTTTCATTAATAATTACTATATAATTTATATGCACATTACTTTATACAATGCATAGACAACTATATGCATGCATATAAATTGTATATTATATGCAATATCAATTTATATGTAGTGTACTTTCAATTGTTATGTACTACTATGGAATTTTTTTGTTTACAAATAAATGCACTTCTTTTTAATTATATAATGTTGAAATTTGATTTAATATTTTTATTTATTTGTTTAGTAAAATACACAAGACCAAACTAATTAATTTAATCTGCAGGTTATTTGTGATAAATTATTCTTAATGCAGCTTTCTCTTTCTTCTTGTTTTATATTAAAAGAATGAAGAAAGGGGAAAAGTTCTCCAATTTAAAATGGTATAAAAATTAATTGGCAATTAACCATTTGTAAAAAGGAATAACTTTTGTTTAAATACTATCAATATTTACCTATTTAATTTTGCTTTTAAATTATTCTTAGGTGCTTCAAGCATTTTAACTCAAATGTGCTTTAAGCATTTTGTGTATTCTTTAATTTAGATTTATCAATTTGAATACAATTATACAAACATTTAAATTAAAACAACTTTTTCAAATTAATTATGATTCAGTGTTCACTAATTAATACAAAGAAACTACTAAAAATTTATGATTTACTTTTTTGATATGCAATTTTTTTTAGTTAATGAATGCATTTATAAATAAACAAACTTCAGATATATTTATCACATGGATGTATAATTGTATAACCTATATCACAAACTGGATTATTTCAATTACAGATGCACAACAATTGATAAGCAAAACTTTATATTCACTTTAAAAATTAAAGAAAAAACATTAGGTTATAAATAAATTATTTTAATAATTAGAAAAAAAAGCCTAACCTTTCCACTAACGGTAATTGGTAAGCTAAATGCTTGGCAAGTCCACAAAATCTTAATGGGTGTTAAACCACTCATCAAAAGATAGAGAATAAGAGAGTAAGATGAGGTGAATGCTACTGCCTTGTGATATTTTCCACTGTAGAAAAGTACTAAATATGCAATGGTTGCAGTCTCTATCATCAAGAAAAGTGAATCTCCCCAAGCACTGAAATAAAATTTTTTGTTTATACAAATAAATTTATTAAAATATGAATACTGTATATGTAATTGCTATCAATAAGTATATCATAAATTAAATCAATAAATGACTGATAATATTAAATAAAATATACTTTGAAAAGAACAATTTGATACATATCAATAAACATTCATAAATAAAATATAGTTTTAAAAGCTAAAAAAGTTCATATATTGAATGTATAATATAGTCTATAATAATTGATAGTTGATAAAAATATAAGAGAAATATTATAATGTTATATATTTTATATTATTAGATTATTTTAAACATCAGATGTTAGTAATGACAGTCATTATATTATATATTAGTATGTTCTTATATCATATATAATAATATAATTTCAAAATACAGTACAGTAGGACCCCCAATTATCTGCAGTAATGAAGACTGATGCCACCTTGGATAACTGAAAATTTAGATAAAGTGGATAGTCATGGCCATTTTGGATTAAAAAATTATGACTATAAAAGATTTATATGTTATCACTTAAAATCCTCTTTTATGCCATAGTGAATTTAATCAGATGTAATAAATACACCTTTTACATCATTTATTATATAGCTAATATGTACAGTACAACAGTTTTATGAATAAAAATGTGTATTATTGTATTTATTATTCTAATATGAATGATTTGTCTCATATTGAACTTAAATGGTGAAAGACAACAGAAACAAGTCAATCTGTAATGTGTGTTATTCTTTTAAACTTTTGTTAAAAAGTCTTATAGATTTTTTTTTAGTTCCTCCCATCTTTGCTGTAAAGCCCTACAGTAATCTCAGCATCATTTTTCATGGGTGGTCTGTCCCGGATATGTCCAGCTCAGTTCCTCTTTGTGGGCCTGACCAAATCTGCAGACATTGAAAAAAGTTCTTACTACCTAGAAGGCAGAAAGAATTTTTAAAAATACAGCAACAAGTTGCTTAACTTTGCTGGCAACATTTAGTGGCACCATCTGTTATCGTATTTTATTTAAAAACTTTTTATATTTTTAACTATTATAAAATGGCATTTTTTTGACCGATCATCAAACTTTTCCTCTGTTATATATAACAGCTGGGAAAGTAAAAAGAAATAGTCATCTCAGCATCAGCCAATAGTTTGGTACAGTTGAGTTTAAAGTAATATAGTATTTAGGTTCTTGTTGAATGCAAAGCTTTTATGAATTACATGAAAAATGATATGTTCACTTACAAGTTCATCTCAGATAATACAGAATCTTGGGTTAAGTCAAAGCCCTGATAATGAGGGTTTTACTATAACAGTGAATTCATTAACTATGAAAAGTTAAAAGACACATAATATAATATTTAAAAATGGACTAAAGAAAGCAGATATCAATTTCAATTCTGTAATTATCTAAAATAACAAAAAAAAATCTAGCATTTAAAAAATACTAGATATTCTCTTGATAAAAGAGAATCTGGTATACTTTCTGATAACTGTACATTTATAATTTCAGTTTGAAAAATAAGAATTCTCATAGCATTATTTTTNAAAACATTATAAAATTTAAAATATAATAAAAGCTACTTTTTGTTATTTTTAATTATTGTTTAAATGTTTACATTGTAAAGTTAATTATTAAGTGAAAGAAATAAAAATAAAAACTTTAAAAACTTCTTACAATAATATTGATATATATAAAATTTTTCCTGTAAATTTATATAAAAATGAAATATCATGAAACAGTCATTGCAATAAATTTATATTTACTTTATTCAGAATTATATAACTCTATTCATTACTACAATTACTACATTATTTCAAAATTATTGGAATTATTGGAAAACAAGATTATATGCTGAAAAGGAGAAATATTCTAACAAAACTACTACATTATTTACCAACAGAATAATATTTATTACATTGGCAAATATATAACAGTAATACAAAATAAGTATTTCTAATATATACCATACATTAATAGCAAACTAACAAATTCAAAATTTAATATGTAATTCAAACTAACTATTCTTCTAAATATAGAATATACACCAAGCATAATATAAATGTTTGTGTAATAATTAGATAATCATTTTCAGCATATTCAAATAATATTAAATTATATTAGCTTTATTAAATTATTGAAATATTATGGAAACAGACTAAAAAATTTGAATTTATAAATTACACATCCAAAACAATAATTTCCCAAACTACATCTAATATACTATACAGTATCTCAAATTGAGAATAAAGGAAAAAATCTTTGCCAACTACTGACTTGCTTAATTATCAGTGATAATAGTTTATCCAAAAGATAAATTACTGTATAGCTGTTGTTATTAACTTTGAATCATATATCATATAATCAATTTAGTATTATTTAAAATATAACATTATAAAAAAATCATTTCAGTTATCTTCTGCATATATAGATAGAATAGCTGAATATAACATATCAGATTATATAAAAATTTAGTATCAAATACAATACATTTATTTAAAGTATAGCTATTTGAGATTTAATATTTATATACAGTAAAACAGTAAGTTGTACTGTATTAACTCAAAGCTGTCCATAGGTCCTGGGTATAGTGTAAGGTTTACCATGTAATAAAGTCTTGTTAAGACGAAACTGTCAGTACTTTTAACTATAATCTATTTTTCCATGTACTCTCCACTCTTTGATGGGTCTATGATCTTCATTTTATCATCACAAACTGCATCAGTAAAATAGGATACAATGGGGCACCTTAACAATGTTTTCAAAAGCAGTTATAAACTCTGTATACTTTTTTAATCATTCTGTGAACAGATTCTTGAGAAACAGCTCGATAATGGGAAATTTATGACCACAGAAAAATTTGAAAAATATCTGGTATTAAACTCAACTCTAAATTGAAGCTGAGACTTTTTAACCCTTAAACTTCGACTTAACAAGGTTTTACTGTATAAAACAGTAATTGTTAGCATTATTATTTTCTAATCTAGCTATCTGAACAATTTTAACTTAAATGTTAGTTTATCAACTATTTATATCTTCTATTTATATATATAGATAAAACAGTATATACATACAAAATGTAGATCTACTATAGATTGGTTGTAAAAATTTTTATAAAAATTTGTTAAATAATAATCATCTTGAAAAATTTAACTATTGAAAATAAAACGTGAAAATTGTGTTATTGTTAAATCATTAAAACTGATTAAATTAAAATTACATACTAAAGAAATTTGAAAGTTCTTATATTCAACAACAATATTAAGAATTTATTTACAGAATTTATTTAAAATTCATAAAACATTTTTAAATCTAAAATAACATATATAAAATTTAAAAATTTTTCACTAATATAATCTCATTTGTTATTATTATTGATGAATACCTCTATTTACTTGAAAAATCATTGAAAACAAATCTTCCATAGAATTCAGATTGGTTTCTATTTGATATTTAAATAATTATTAACTAACTTTTCCTGTAGAAAATATCATTGTATTTAATATAAGTCTTTTAACAAGATTATTCAACTCTGTAAGATACAATACTTGTTATTACAGGTACCATTAAGATAAATAAAATTTATTTTAATGGCTTCTACTATATTAACATTTTCAAAAATTTTAATGAGAAAGAAGCATGAAAAATATACAAATAATTTTGAATAAGTAAAAAAAAAAAAATCTTAATCAAATAATGAAATAAATCATGTCAAAAGTATGTTAAATGTAAATATTATTGCTAAATTAGAAAGAATTAAATGGCCTTATTAACAATATCTTAAAAGTTTAGGAACGAATGTTATCCATTTTTCAAGAAGCTTACATTAAAAATCTATATAACTTTTAAAAATATGTTAGAATTAATTACATTATTATTAAAAGTATGAAATTTGTTTACTGATAAAATATTTTATTATTTATATCACTTACTTAAGTTCTGATTACATAATTTTTTTTATTAAGTATTACATTCATCTAACATTATAAAATTTAAAATATAATAAAAGCTACTTTTTGTTATTTTTAATTATTGTTTAAATGTTTACATTGTAAAGTTAATTATTAAGTGAAAGAAATAAAAATAAAAACTTTAAAAACTTCTTACAATAATATTGATATATATAAAATTTTTCCTGTAAATTTATATAAAAATGAAATATCATGAAACAGTCATTGCAATAAATTTATATTTACTTTATTCAGAATTATATAACTCTATTCATTACTACAATTACTACATTATTTCAAAATTATTGGAATTATTGGAAAACAAGATTATATGCTGAAAAGGAGAAATATTCTAACAAAACTACTACATTATTTACCAACAGAATAATATTTATTACATTGGCAAATATATAACAGTAATACAAAATAAGTATTTCTAATATATACCATACATTAATAGCAAACTAACAAATTCAAAATTTAATATGTAATTCAAACTAACTATTCTTCTAAATATAGAATATACACCGAGCAAGTAATTATAACTATAAGATAGCTACAGAAAATTCTTAGTATTGCCCTCCATAATAGAAACATCAGTAATTATTACAATAACTTACAATTAATATATAATAATAAAAATACCTATTAATTATTAGTTAATTAGTATTTATAAATATTTATTCATTTCAGTAAAAATAATTCAAATAATGGCAATTTTTCTGCATCAAATTCCATAGATTATCTTTACAATTTACACAACAGATTATCTGAGTTATGTATTTGATTGATTTCAAAGATCAATAACAAATTTATGATGAAATTTTCTATTTAATTTCAAAATACTTTTTAATAAAAAAAAAAATTTTTGAAATTGTAAAACTTCTAATCAATAATATAAATGAAATTGCTGTATGCATGTAAAATACATAAACATATTAATATCTATGCTCCAAACATAAAAAAATGAAAATAAATCTTAAATATATTATTTATTATACGGTTAGATAAAATTTTCAATATTATTATTGAAAAGACTTCAAATAATTTGGAAATGTTCCAATAAAGTACATACGGCATGTTCAACTACATAGAAATGTATATTTCTTCCAATATAAAATTGCTAATAGTAGAAACTTGATTATCTGAAATTCCAAATTAATTTGAAAAAAAGTAAATAAATAGAAACAGAACATGTAGCATTGTATATACCACAGAGTGTAGTACACAGAGACCAAACTCTCCATTTAACTGGAAACCACTAAATCATCTGTCGATCATAGCAATGTGAAACTTAGACCATATACATAACATTGCATTAGATTTGGAGTAAATTAATGAGTAACAAGTATTTGAGTTAGGTAATAAACTTAATTCAAATACAATAATTGAATTACAGTATTTATTGTTCATGAAACTTTAAATGCATGGTACTTAATATGTACAAAAAAAAAAAAAAATTATGTGAAATTTTGTTNTGATGATCGCTAATCTAAACTAAATTCATAGGCTGCTGATTGTTTGGGGGTCGTCTTATAGGACAGACATATGCTAAAATTATAAAACTTTGACAAAAATTTATATCTCATCTTATCTGCAGAAATATATGTTAGTTAACCTGGATCTCCTGCCCATAAGCTTTTCACATCTGGTGTTGACTTTCATCTATCTAACTCTTTCCTATCTAAACCCTTACCTAAGATAACATTTGCAGTTATGTAAATTAAATACTATAATGTAATATAATAGAAGGGTTAGAAGTACAAAATAATCTAATAAAATACTTTTAATCTTAATCTTTGTTGCTCAGGAAAAAAACAACATTGGGTTCATCTATTAGTATAAGTTATAAATTAGCTTTTGAATTAAATTAAATAATTTATAAGAGTTTGGCAAAACATCTGTCCTATTTTATAACTAAAAATAGGACAGATGTTTTGCCAGATTCTTATAAATTATTTAATTTAATTCAAAAGCTAATTTATATATTACATCAAGATGACAGTCTAACTATTTACTTTAGATCAATTTACATGGGTTAATTGATTAACTTATTAGTATAATAATAGCTACATATACAAGTTGGATTTTTTGAAATTGGGCTTAGTTACTGTTTATGTATATATAATTTTCTCAAGATTTGCCAGTTGAATTAGTATGAATTAATCAGTCAGTAATAAATTTTAGTTAGGAATTTTCAATTTGAGTTGGTTTTTTTAAAGCTTGAATTTCCTAACAATTAGTGATTTTAATTTTGTCACTAAACAATCATCTTCCTTCATCTTTGAAGATTTGTATATCCTATTATTTATCTAAATTAGATACAAGGTGGTATCAGAAAATTTCTGGACTAGACCTATAAGAATTTACAGGATAATGTTATTAGAATTTAATCATCATCCCCTTCAAAATAGTCTCCTTGGGAAAGTGTACAGTGATCCCAGTGCTCTTCCATGACTCAAAGAAACTGAAGAAGTCTTCTTCCTGCAAGCTATCCAATGCAACCTGTGATTTTGCTTGAATTTCATCAATGGTCTCAAAGCATGCCCTTTCAACCTCGATTTCATTTTCATGAACAAGGTAGTCACAGGAGGTTAAATCTAGCAAGAAGGGAAGATGTGGAACAACCATCAAGGTGTTTTCTGCCAAAAACTGCATTGTATTTAGAGAGGTGTTAGAGGGCAAGTTGTCATGATGAAACAGCCAATTCCAGTTGCACCACAGTTCTGGTCTTATTCATCTCATATTTTCTCTTAAGTGCTTCAAAATATTACAGCAAAAGTCATAATTGACTGTCACGCCAGGAAGAACAAATTCTTGATTAACGATGAATTTTTTTTAATGTTTTTTTTTTCTATTTTGCTGGTGGTTGGTCACCTGAAATGTTCATCATCTTGAATTAACACTCAATCAGCCTTGAAACACATGTGACACTCTAAAAACCTCTGTTTGTAGGTACCTAACAAATGTATACCAAAAGCCTGACAAAGCATTTTGAGAGTCTCAGTAGTAGTTTCTCTGAGCATCATATAACACTTGATGGATGCATGCTGCTTAGATTTGTCAGACATAGTATTGATTGCAGAATGGTCTTCCACTACTTTACAAAACTGCACATAACAAGTGAATGCACGTTTGCACTATGACGCCATTTGTCATAGTGAATCAGCAGATTTGAAAGCGACTACCTTGCAAACATATGCACTTCCATTGAATGGTACAGTAAGGCTAACTACAGTCCAGGAACTTTCTGATACTACCTCATAAAAGATCTTCCACAGTTTGAACTCTTTATAAATTAATTTCTAAACTCAATATTCATTATTATATATTTTTAATGGCTGAATTATTGCATAAAATCTACATGTTTTATTGATAAGACTATAACATTTTAAAAATATCAAAAATTGGAGTTCAATCCTTAAAATTTTAATTACATATCTACAGAAAATTATAATCATGAAAATTTTTATTTGAATTTATATTCATATAAAATTAATTCTAATTAATAAAAATATTATCAATTTATTTAATTTCATATAAATATTTCTAAGGTTTATATGAAATTAAATCATTATATCCAATTTTAATGGATTTATAAATAAAATACAGTGGAACCTCACTTAATGAGCATAATTTGTTCCAGAATCTTACTCGTAATGCGAAACACTCATTAAACAAAACAATTTTTCCCATATAAATTAATGTAAAATATGATAATGTGTTCCATGCTGAAAAATACTCAAATATTTTATGTATAACATTTATTCAAAGACAATTATACAATATACATTGTTAAGGAGTGTGAATCATCACCATCTTTTCTTCTAGTGCAGAATGAACCAACCTAAAATGCAAATTCGATTTGCAGGAAAAAAAAAAACACATAATATGTCTGATAAATATGCCAAATTATTGGGCTATGTAAAGGCTATAATTAAATATTAGCAATTAATTAATTTGACTAAACGTAGGCAGTTATGCTGCTATCTCATTAAATTTAATAATTATAAATAATAAATTTTTAATTTAGACAATTCTGGAATTGTTCTTTAAATTTAATACAAGATGGTAGCATAACTGCCTACCTCTAGTCAAATTAATCAATTTCTAATATTTAATTATAGCCTTCACATAGCCTAAGAATTTAGCATATTGTTTAGCATGTTTATTATATAATGGGCTATGGTTCTTGATGTTTATACGTAATATGTGTAAACACAAGTTCGGAAAAATGTGTGATCACAAGCAACACTAAGATGCTAATGGAACCAGTGCTAAACACAGACTAATGGAGCATGCGCACAATCTGGGATAGCCCTTCTCGTCACTCGTTATGTGAAACATCACTCGTTAAGCAAGCCAATTTTTACAAATTTGTTTTGCTCATTATGCAAGGTGCTCATTAAGCGAGGCTCCACTGTATATAAATTACTTCTGTAAATTAACTGAGAAGCATCTAATGTAAAATAAATGTAAAATATTTAATGCAAATAATATNGTTTAGCATGTTTATTATATAATGGGCTATGGTTCTTGATGTTTATACGTAATATGTGTAAACACAAGTTCGGAAAAATGTGTGATCACAAGCAACACTAAGATGCTAATGGAACCAGTGCTAAACACAGACTAATGGAGCATGCGCACAATCTGGGATAGCCCTTCTCGTCACTCGTTATGTGAAACATCACTCGTTAAGCAAGCCAATTTTTACAAATTTGTTTTGCTCATTATGCAAGGTGCTCATTAAGCGAGGCTCCACTGTATATAAATTACTTCTGTAAATTAACTGAGAAGCATCTAATGTTGAATAAATGTAAAATATTTAAGTACTTTCAAGTACAATTAGATACTGTATTAGTAAAAAAAAACCTGAATCTATGAAATACCTATTCAAGATAAAGTTGAAAACAAAAAATCTTACATTGGTGTGACTCAAAAATTGCTGGGTGTTAGACTTAAAGAGCACAATGTGGATACAAAGAAAGGGAGAACTGGCATTAGCAGAGAAAAACCTGGAGGGAAGCATGGTCGAATGGGACAGAGCCAGTATACTGCAGGAAAATAGCAGAAAAAAGAATGTAGCTGACATGGAAAGATTTTATATTTTTAGAAAAGGTCGATAAGCAGGTATTAATGTCAAGGCTGTAAAAATCTTTCCTAATGTATATGGAATGGCATCTAATGTACAGAAGCATTTGCATGTAATAACTACAGAACGAGTTGCATAATGGAACATAGAATTGTACTAAAACATTTACTTTTTGCAACTAAGATGTTTTTAAACATTTACAATTTTTGAACCACTTGAATTTTCATGTAAACAATTGAATATTTTAAATATTGCTACCTCTGAAAATGAGATAATTAGCTTGAAAGTATTAAGGCAATTTTGGTGGTAGTAAAATTTCTGTACTCCTAGAAAGCAATGTCAAATTAATTATTTAAAATATTTTTTTATTAATTACANTCAAAAAGAGTCGCATTTGCCCATGTCTGGTATAAAAAATAAACAAATAATGCATTGTTTAATATTTATTACAAAGAAATAATGAAAAGCGTTTACATTGTTAGAATAAAATTGTAAAAATAATAATAAAAAGCAGAAATTAACACTTTCAGCAAGAGCCGCATGTAACTCAAAAAGAGTCGCATTTGCCCATGGTGGATATATACCATTATAAGTTATTTCGAAATGATTTTAACAATTAATAACAAACTGTTACTTTTTAAAATAAAGTGAAATTTTTGTTTATTATCGTATAGCTATTAATAAATATTTTATTAATGTAATTACAACAGATGTTAGCATATTGTCATAATATTAATAAAGAACAAACAATTATTCATTCTTTATTGACTTTACATTTGAAAATTTTTTTAAATCTTAAATGTCTAAATGTTGAATACAGGCTTTTAGGCTGAAAAATATCAAGATGTACAGTACTGTATTTCACCTTTTTTGTATTAAATAGTCCAAACTGTTTTATTGAAGTTAATTTTTCTATAATTTTAAGTGTCTGCTTTGTTTAACTCTGACTATATTATTATCATCTTGTATGCTTTCAATTTATATAAAATTTTAAGTATATAACATTGTAAGCAAATATATTTACTGTACATTAAAAATTTAAAAACTAATAATAATATATTGATGTTATTAAAACTTAATAAAAATTAAAATTTGTATTTTTATTTGTATAAAATTTTATTTCAGAAGACATTATAAAAAAAAAACTTTCTTCTTAAGTCTTTAATTATTGTGATCTAAGAAGAAAAAGCAGTAAAATATTTTTTTTTTGGTAATAAGAAACAATCTTTAATTTAAATATTATATATTTTTTTAACAATTAAAATTGCTTATTGATATTTCTAGTATAAATCAGTTCAAAGAATGTGATGTTAAAATTATTTAAATATGTGACAAATATATACTTCTCATAGTCAAGCAATAAATGTTCCTGGGAATGAGTATATATATATTATATATAAAGAGAAAGATACAACTACTTAATATATATTTTAATGTAGAAAATTAATATACTAATCTTGGTATTGAAAAATAAGGATTAGGTTTAAACATATAGAACATGGATTATATCTTAATATCTAGTGAATTATAGCATGTACTAAATAATGCCTGAACATAAAATCATTTAACATTTCTATATACAGTGTAGATCCCCCTATAAAACCGTTTCCTATAGTTATGATTCCTATAAAAATTGTGGCATTATCCGTAAACAACGGTAAAAATAACTCCTATAATACGTAAAACGTCATCGGGCAGCCGAACTACTTACCCGCCGTCCGTAGCGCCACGCTACGGACGTTTAGGCGGATAAATTGAGTTTAGTATCGTCTGTTCATATAATTATATATAAATTAGGTACTGTACATATAATTATATATTAATTATATATAAATTAGGTACTGTATATATAATTATATATTAACTTAATTTATTGTAACTTTATTATAATTAAATATATATTTTTCGCCGTCTAGCGTCACGCTACGGCGAGTTAGGCGACCTATCGTCTGTCCAGTACTGTAATTTTATACATTTCTTGTGAAAGAAACATTTCTTATTTAACGGCCATAAAAATTATTTATATTAAGGATGTCTCCAAAGGTCAACGAAGTTTTCGCAGAAAAATAATATCAGAAATCGCGGCCGCAATTTGATGCGCTGTTCCGCGACGAAACCAAGCTTTAGCAACGGGCGTAGTCGAACGGTACACACTCGGTAAGCAATCCTACAATTTTTTGTTTATAACGTAGTTTATACGGATTATTTTCAAAAAAATATACGTATTTTGGAAATGTTGAGTCGAATTACTCTAGAATCGATTAATTTTATGAAAGAAAACCTTTCAAACAGCCGTAGTCCGTAAACTATGATTCCTACAAAATTGATTCATAAAGAACGGAACGTATCTACCGTCTTATAGGGGGATCTACTGTAATTTTCACATGCAATATCTAAATTAGTTTATACAACAATCAGTTTTGCTCATTGCAGCATCAATAATATATTAATATTAGTAATTATATTCACTAGATAGGAATGGAGACAAAGACAAGAAGGAAAGAGACAGGAAGAGGAGAAATGGGAAAATAATGCTTATAACATATATTTTTATTTATATTCTTCAGTATTTCCTATTGAATTTCAATAGGAATTTGCTAGTGAATTAGTAATACCTTGTATTTAGTATTTTACTTAGAAAAATTAATTGTATGGAACTATAATAATTAAAATTATTAAGTTATTAAGCATTGCAATCACAAAATATTTGTATGGTATCTATAATCTTTAAAAAAAATCTGAAATAAAATTAATGAATTTGACTTAAGACTTGAACAATAATATAATGGAGAACCTTTGACTGGATTACAGATGATAGTTTTTAATCCTTTTGACATGAATAACATCTATGTTTAAGAGTCATTATGTACAGAAATGTGTGACTTTTTCAGTTCAGTTAGATTGCATAACTCCAAAGTTTGCTGCTCAATAATGTTGAAGGTTTTGATGTTAACACAATGAAACCTATATTTAAAATAAAATACATTTAATTACTTTCACATGATATAACTTTTATGTGTATTTTGTTACAATATTTAATGTATTTTGTTGTTTATAGTAAAGTAGCTTGCCTCTTCAAAACTGTAAGTTAGATCTGAAGATAGTGCAGACAAAATACATTTTAAGACATAAGCTATGTAATTAAATTTACTCCAACTTGAATAGTTTGTAAATTATAATGCATAATTTTCAGAAATATACAGCTTTAATAACAGTTTTGCATCATTGCTGTACTAAGACAATTTAATCACCATTCCTATCACTCTAAGATAAAATAGCATATTTTATTTAGGTAATTTATTTTTCTTTGAACTCATTTTTCATGAGTAATAATCAGTAAAAGAAAAATGCCTTCAAGATGGCTAGGAAGGAAAAGTCATCATCTAGATATGGCTGACCTTAACAATGTGAAGCATTAACATACTGAAAACATGCAGGAGTCATGTATTCAGTGCACTATTAATATCTTCTTTGATTCATATTAATGTTATTATTGTGGAAGCAAATACTGTATGGATAAAACAAGAACACAATCTCAGATTGTATTATTAATCTCGCTTACAAGTATTAATAATAGCTGAACACACTCCAATATAGAGTGGATGATCAGTTAACGAACATAATCCATTCCAAGTCTATGTTCACTATCTGAATTGTTCGTTAACCGATTATCAATTTACCATAGATTTTTGTGGGAATTTGATTAATTTATTCTGGAGACCCACAAAAATAAATAAAAAATTATATACTTTCTAACTATGTTTATTTACAGTAATACCTCGGTTTTCGTTGACTTTGGTTATTGTCAATTTTTTCTGCGAAAAATTTGTCTTGGTTTTTGTCAGTTGCCCACATGACCTCGCTGCTAATTTTGCAAAAATAAAGGGTGGCCCACGTGTTTTCCTGCTCAGTGTGGCGTTGTTTCTTGTTGTATGATCATTATTATCCTGTGCCTCTAGCCAAACAATTCCATTGCTTTCCTTTTTGCTCCATCATAGGACCAAAGAAAGTTTCCAGAGCCAGCAGCCCTTCAAAGAAGATGGCCAGGAACATGATTGAATTTGAAGAAGGAAATCATTGAAAAATACAAGTGCGACATTAAGATTGCTGAAATTGGCTGCTTTTATATTCATTTGTTATTGTTTTTAGTATTAAACACTATATTTATTCTCTATAAAATGTGTTTTTGGTATGTATTTTGGAGTGTCTAGAACAAATTTATTGAATTAACATTTATTCATATAGAAATAATTGATTTAGTTTTTGTTGGTTTCGAATTTTGCTGATTGTTTTCGGATGGATTATTATGAAAACCGAGGTATCACTGTACAGTACATGTAATAACAAACTAAAAGCAATCTCCATTTTTTCATGAATGACATATCTTTGTTTCTCAGATGCATTTTCGTTACTCCTTTGTCAGCTTGAGTCTTTTTGATTATATTTTTCTTAGCTAAGATTTATCTACTGTAGACCTGTTAAAGTTATTTGCCTACAATATCAGACATATTCTGCCTACTCTTTATCTTGGATATTATCTCTTGCTTAGTTTCTGCAGTGAACACAGTTCTTGACACTCCACTCTTTTTAGCTCCCATAATAATATCAGTTTTTAAATAAAAAGTTCAGAAAAGCACTTACAAAAATTCAGAGAACAGAAATTAACTAGTGCAAAAAAGATTATGTATACAACAGTGAAAGTCTCGTTCTATAAACCATGTATAGATGCCATTAAAATACAGATTTACAAATCTTAAACAGTGCGTCGCTTCTTGTGTTTGTTCTGTGAGGTATTCATTATCCAAACATAAAAATCTTTTGCAAAAGTGTTCGTTGCCTGATTTGTTTGCAGTCCAAACTGTTCGTTAACCGATCACCCACTGTATTTCATTACTTTTTCCAAACTGTATCATTATGAATTTTCATACATCACTGAAAGCTTAAATATTTTCATCAAATATGTATCTCCAAGAAAACAAACAGAGAATACATAGAACAAGAGCTAATGCAAAATTTTTATATGTGATTGACATTTTTAGAAAACTCACAAAAAAAAGGATATTGTTCACAGAGAATGTTGGCAAAGCCAAACCTGATCTATCCAAACAACCATAAAAAGATAGGTTTGATGCACAAAAATTTAGGTGCCATCACTAAATGGATAGAAAATTATCAAAGTATAAAAATAATGTAATGCAAAGATTTCAAATACAAAAAGTTTGTCAATGTACAGAAAATGCTAGGTACAGGATGTGTTTGCTTGTCCAGTTACACAAACTGGACAAGCAAACAATGATCAAGGCAGAAACATCTTCACAGTTTGCACATATCATAAATGCAAGAGTAGAACATTAATTTTATTAGCAATTTAAAGAAACTGCAACTAAGGGTGTTTTGAATGATGCAGGTCTTTCTGATGACATTTGAAGAATTACATACTGTATAAGATTTTTATCTTGGTGCCAAGAACTGGAAGTAGACAAATGACTGTAAACACAAAGTAATCTTGGTGTGAAAAGTTGATGCATGTCAGCAGTCAGCATTTTCATGGTAAAATATCTATTATGTTGGCCATAAATCTGAATTTTTGTCTGTCAACATATCTTTTTAACATCTTTCAGAAAGACCTGGTTTGATTTTGCTACCTTTGTCCCCAAACAGTGTCATTTCCTTGTCAGTTATTATTTCAGTATTAAAAACATATTACTAATTTGCTAAAGTATTACAGAAAGTCAAAATCAGTTTGTAAACAATAAGATGACAACATGCATAGTTAGTAAGAGAAGGAAATCTGTGATATGCGTCATTTCCTATAGATAAAAACAAATCCTCTGAAATCATTCAGATTATCATTATTGATTGAACCAAGTCTATTAGATATAGATCAATACAGCATATTTCAGTTTTAATTTTACAATTGCAGTTCATGAAAATTGCAAATGAGATGTTTGTAGAATTTAATTTCTACAATTAGAATTAATGATTATAGTCAGGATCTTTTGATTGAGATGTTTGTAGAATTTAATTTCTACAAATCAAAAGATCCTGACTATAATCTATATTGCATTATAATATGAGATATACTATACATTATATATATGAATCCTGTGTAATAGAACAATCTGTAGCTGATAAATGAAAAGTAGCTGTCTGAATCTTCTTCAAACATTAGTGTTTTCTATAAATTTTACATCACAGAAGAACAAGATAAATATCTTTAACTATTAAGACTTTATGATCAAGATTTAAAAACATAATTTAAGTAAACAGCTATGTTTTCTTGTCTGGAATATTTAATGTATAGGTGATAATATACACCTCCCACTACAGTAAGTAATACAGTCATAAAATTCTCTTCTTTCTTAATGAAAAGAGATATTAATCAGGCTTTGTCATATCCTTTATAATACCCTTTTTGTTTTTTTTCTTATATGGAAAGTTAAATCTTATTTTTTGAATAAGTAGAAATTTTTAATAAAAATTATTTTTGAGGATTTTTCCTTATTCTCAAATATATATTAATTTAAAAAAAAATTAAAAATCAAAAAAAGTCTTATTGTAAATTAAATAAATTTAAAACTTTGTTTGCTATACTAAATATATAACCATTTAATTTATTTTATTAATGAAAATCTACATATTGAATTAGTAATGAGAAATGATATTTTCAAAAATGTCTTTTTTTTTTTTTTAAATTTCAAAAGATCTGTTTATTCTTGTTTTTAGCCAAATTAGTTTTAAAATTTTGAAGTTTGTTTACTTTGATTTTCTAATAATTTAATAAATGGTTAACATAATTCATTATTACTATATATGGAAATTAAATCCACAATAATAAAGTGATTATAAGATGTGACCAAACTTTTATCCCTTAGGGGCTGCTTTTTTGGTAAAATATAGTCTACAGGCAACTATGAATATGGGCAAACAATTTTAGGATTTTTATATGCACATGCGTTAACATTCATTTGCATTGTTCATCAGGATAAATACAAACAGTATGGGTAAGTTGCACAGACAGTCTATTATTGTAAAAATAAATTATCAAATTAAGATTTTTAAACATTAATTTAAGTGAGAGCAAATTGTTCAACTTTAGCTTCGCGGGCTACTTTCAAAACCTTTGCGGTTGACCGGTCGACCGCAGTCTACATGTTGGCCATCCCTGGTGATTATAGTTGATTTCTGCTGAGATTTAAAAGAATGACTACATTTTTCTAAATTTTTAAGAATAAAATTGTTTTTACAGTTATTTCTTTATATATATTTCTATTGTTTTTATAATTTTGTCCTATATCATTTTGCCTTCCTTATTTTATTTTTTATATATTTCTTGTTATTTATTATATAATTTTTATTGTATTTATTTTAGTTGTAAATTTTAATTGTATTCTATTGTATTGGGTTGTTCGGAAAGTAATTTCATTTTTTTTTTTACCACTAGACAGATTAGTGGTATTTTTCCCGCCATTTTCATTCTAGACTGTATTATCATTATATATTTTGACAACTAGCATTTTAAGGCTTATTTGTAAAAAATTTTGTTTGATTTTGTGCAATTGTTTATTTTTTGTGTCCCATCAAATATGGAAGACCGAAAGCAGTATTTTTGGCATATTTTGCTCTTTTATTACCGAAAAGGTAAGAATGCTGTTCAGGCGAGAAAAAAATTGTGTGACGTGTATGGAGAAGATGTATTGACAGAACGACAGTGCCAAAACTGATTTACAAAATTTTGTTCTGGCAATTTTAACATTGAAGATGCACCACGTTCTGGATGGCCAGTTGAAGCCAATGAAAACAAAATAAAAGGTACTGGTTGAAACAAACTGCTGAATAACAACACGTGAAATCACTAAGATATTAAATTTGTCAAATTGAACTATTTATAATTACTTGAAACAAATTGGTTTCATTTCAAAGCTCCATATATGGGTTCCACATGTTCTTAAACAGAGATGCTCTTTTTGGTGGGATTTTAAGGAATTTTTTTTTGGAGCTTTTACCAGACAATTTAACAATTGATTCGAAAGTGTACTGCCATCNAAACACTAAGTTTGAGAGAAATTCAATCCAGACTTCAAATGATGCTTCAAATTGCATGTGCAGTGAAAAAAAAGCATTTGCTGTTTAAATGCCATGTATTGTGTGCCCAAGTCATCTCACACTCTTGCCATGAAAGCATCTCTTGCATTTGTGTTTTGCACATAAAGTGAAAAAGCACTCTTGTTTTCAGTGCTTTTATTCATTTTATTTTTGATGTGTTTGGTTATATACAGAATGATTCTAAATACATGCAAAAAATTTCAGGTATTGATTCTCTGAATAATTTCAACCATAAAAGTGCATAGAAACATATGTTGTAAGCATAGTTGTAATAACTGTTGAAAACGACTGCCACCAATTGGATTAATCACAATCAATGTGGTGAAGGATAGGATCCTATCCTTCATCATATTGATTGGCATGCACATTTACAAATACTAGGATTATGTCAAATTATTTCACAGGATGCAATAATGTGATTCCCTTATTCATCAAAATTTTCAGTGGAGACACATTAAACATCCTGTAACTTTAAAACTATGCTGTTTTGAACACTCATTCATTCATATCCACTTTTATGGATGAAATTATTTGAAGTGTGTGAAAGTAATGAAGTTTAATTGTTGTATATCAACAATTGAAGTAGAAAAGAAACTTATCATGAAGCATGAAAATGGTACATGTATAGTAGATCTGGCAGCCATGTTTAAGATGCTGAAGTCAAAATTGTGCAACCAGTACAGTGTGCAATTTTTATTTCATTATATATTATTTATGTATTTTATTTATTGTTTTCACGTTTTAATTTATTATTTAGGACATTTAATTGTGTTATTTTTACCTTAAATTATGAGTATTTGTTTTTTACGTTTATTGAAATGAGTATTTTTATAATCTGATAACAGATTAATTCACTTTCCATTATTTTTAAGGGAGAAATTGATCTGGACTTCAAACAATTCAGACTTTGAAAGGCCTCCTGAAACAAATTAAATTCAAAATGTGAGGCACCACTGTACAGTACATCGACAAAAATTTAACATAATTGATAAATGGCACTTAATAACATAAGTTTTCCCAATACCTGCAGGAATATAATATTTTATCTTATCTGTAAAATATCTGGAAAATTAAATGTAAATATTACAAATTCAATAAAATTTTCACTTACCTAAATGGAAATTGCTTTTTAAAACTGTATGAAGTAGTAGCTGTCATGCTAATTAATTCCAAAAGAACACCATAAAAACTGATTCCTTCACTACTTTTTGCATTGTATAATTTCAATATTTGAGGTACTTTGACTAAAATATGAAAAATGGAAAGTTTAATTAAATTAAAATCATTTAATTATAAGTATACAAATTCATGACAAATTTATTGTAATAATTCTGTAAAATTTTACTCAAAGTACTTAAATTCAGTTACACATTAAAATTTTATAAAACAGACTTAACTAACAGCAGAAAGCAATAAAATATTTAAAAAAAATCAATAAACTTAAATATAAATCAAAACATCATATTCTCTTTGATTAATGATTTGATTATTTCATACATATATATAAGTGAAATATGAAATATTAATTTATGTTTTTATATAAATAAGGATTAAAAATAGAACATGCTAAAGATAGAAAAAATAAATGAATGTTTTGATTTTACATTAATCTGCAACAATCTACAATAATAAAATTAATAATCCAACATTGAAGAGAACTACCATTCTCATGAACTAATTTTCAAGAATTATTGTTTTCTGATTTAAATAAATTTTTTCATTTAAACACATTAATGACTTAAATAATTAAAATCTGAACAATTACCATTAAAAAAATGTAAATGGATATTGTTATTTTTTCAAATAAGTTCATTTCAGATGAATTTCAAAAAATTATTTTTTGATTTGTTGTTTTCTGATTTAAAAAATTTTAACATTTTTACACATTTAAAAAATATCCATAATTTTACTTTGTTATACATTCTCATACACATGCATTTAAGCTAAATAAAATATTCCTAAGATGCTAAAAATATCCCGCTTTTGTTGTATAAAAATAAACAATTTCTTGGTTATGTTTATTATATTATTTATTTTAATTCATTGTTATTTATTTTATTTCACATATTCTCTTCTGTTTTCCATGGATGCCCAACATGGACATCCATGAGGAGGGAAAAGAGGCACCTGCCCCTCCCTGTGATCAAGTAAAAAATTCCACAAAATGTAATTGTAAAAGTGATTGAGGTATATAACCTTTTACCTTGACAATGAGATGCTTTCATGTAATATTATATTCTATAATCTACTTGTGAAAAATCCCCAACAATTAAATAATTATATCATTGTAATATTTTGAAGAAATTTATAATGGCTGCTGCCAGGGTCACTAAGATCCAAATAGTAGTATTTTTTATATATATATACAATGATTTAGAAACTAAATCACTATGGCAGACTTTATATCATAACCTACCATAGAAATCATATAATAGGAAAACCTACTTGTGTTCCAATTAAGACTATCAAACCGTAAATCCAGGTTTGTCTTATAACCATATCTGTTTTAATCAGTAGGTAAAGTTCTGTTGGCAAAATAAATTTTTACTTGTTTTGCATTTCGGGATTAAACATCCCCTCATCGGGTTACAAAAATACATGAAATATATTCAACATTAGCAATTTTAAAATGAATGAAATAAAAATTAAACTGTAAACAGGGAACACTCCAGTTTTTATATATATACCTCTCACTAATATAATACATTCGTCAAACCATTTTGAGGAGTGTACTATGTGTGTTTAATTTTTATTATATTTATCACTTTGTCATTTTAAAATTGCTAATGTCAAATATATTTTGTCAATAGAACTTTATCTTATGATTAAAACAAACATGGTTATATAACAAACCTGGGTTTACTGTTTGATAAGTCTTAATTGGAACACCAGTATGTTTTCTAAATTTATAAGATAGTATTTTTTAATTCATAACTATTTCTGCTCCTACTATCACATGATAAACACAATTTTGGCCTATTAGACACAACACTTGTTCACATGTTACATTCACTCATCGAAAGTTTTGTCTTTTATACATACTATATTGAAATTGTTATAAGTTTTTTGGCTTATTATTATTACAGTAGAACCTCGAAAACTCGGCCCTCGATAACCCGGCACTCCGGATAACTCGTCCACACCCTGGCAGGGCAAAAAAATCCTTAGTTAATTAATTTTCATTATAGACAGCTTTATAAAAGTATAAAAGCTCTCATAAAGTATTTTTCTGAGGTCTGTCTTATCAGGTAAATTACTGTACACAGTGTATTCATTAATTTTCATTTTCATGTAGTAAAGTACGTAGCCTTCATAAAGTACGTAGTTTTCCTTTGTTTAAGGGTATTTGGGCAGTTTATTCTCTGTTATATTCTCAAGTAAACAATACATACAAGTACAGTACAGTATTTTCTGAGGAAACACTCGTACTTATTTTTTTTAACCCCATTCCCGATAACCCGGCATTTTCACAAACTCGGCCACCCTTCGGTCCACATTAGGCCGAGTTTACGAGGTTCTACTGTACCATTTTCTTTTGTTTTACAATGATAAACAATCTACTATTTCAAGGAAATAGATATATTTGTTTAGCCAATTGTGTCAAATCATTTTACTGAATCTATAGCTATAAATGAAAATGTTTGTTTGTTCACTGCAAACCTAGGTCGTTTGACAAATTGCTACAAAAGTCAGCAGTTCCATTAATTAACATACTACTAACTTAGATAATATCGTACATACCACTCCAAAATATTTATTGAATTTACATGTAGTGCCATCTATTGGAGCAAAACTTTAAAAAAATAATAAACTAAATATAATTCACACAATAAAGCATATAATTAAAAAACCAAATATTATATTCACTTAATAATTGCAACAATGATATAGCACAAAGTTTTTCACACTATGAAACTATGAGCACTAAGTTTTGGCTCTCTGGAGGACTTATCACACACTATTGATGTTGTCCAATAAGTCAATAGTGTGTGATAAGTCCTCTATAGAGCCAAAACTAAGTGTTCATAGTTTCATATTGTAACATAAGGACAAAAAGCAATTCACCAATCTAGACACACTATATTATTATTTTGATGAGTAGCACATGGTACTTACCTGTGTGGAGTCAAAACTGTTACACTATTTACAGTTTCCTATAAAACTCATCCCGAGAGGCACCCCGTTGGCAGACTGCCCATGTGTCGCATTGCCGTGACCAAATAAACCAAATTAATTGTAATAATTTTTCTATAAACTTGCTATTTACAAGGACATACTTCCCACGTAATTTATAGACATTCTTATAATGTTCTTAAAATGGTTTTACCACATATATTTTTGAAATTTACATTAATAATGCCAAGTATAAAATTATTGTAAGGAGTACTTTATAAACACGGGTGAAGCTGGGCATAACAAGCTAATAAATATTGTGTTGATTGCTCTTTTAACTAATATAAATAAATACTAATTGTATGACATTTTAGTATTTTTTAACTCCTAATGCTTTGAAATAATGATTGTGATTATGAGTTCCCTAGACCCAACTCATATGCTAAAGAATCATTTCTTCACCCACAGGTTAAAGGGTTAAATTTATAAAAATTCATATTAAATCCATAAACTTAATATAATGATGTAACTGTATAAATATAATATAAATTAAAACATATAACATACCTAGAGTAGAGGCAGCTACAATTCCAGAACCAAGGAGTTTGGATATAATAATTTTCAGACAGTCCACTATAAAAATATTAAAATATAACCTTTTTTACATAATCATTTATTCATATGATTTATTTTTATTAAATCAACACACAGACACACACATGTATATATATTAAAATTTAAAATTGATTATATTCTATATTAAAATTTTTTAATATTTCAAACTTCAAGAAATTACATTATATTGATATATCTGACTGTATAATGTTATAGCAATGACTACATATTAAGAAAAATAAATAGCCTGAAATATAGACATAACTACAAATAAGGTTAGTTGTGAGGAAATCCATAGAGATGTGTGGTCTCTGTTCTTTTTGTAAAGAAATAAATATAATCACAGAGACAGCTATGCTCTATGGGTTTCATCACAACCTAGTACAAATGAAATCAGGCACAAGCAACAAAACACCAGCATTGTGATAAAAATAATAAAAGGTTATTTCCACTAGACTGGGAGTCTCCCGAATCCTTCGCAAACATCTAAGCAAAAGTGATGTGGAAGTAGTGATTATAAGATCACCCAATGATATATGACAAGATTAAAAATGTAAAAGAACTAATACCAAAAGGTGCAACAAAGTGGCATCTCTTAAACCCCAATCAGAACAGATGACAGGACAGAGTACTGGCAGCACATATTGCACACTTAAGATAGAATGTCTGAGTATAAAGACAATCTCAAATGGGGGAAATTATCTACAGCACTAAAGGAACAGAAAAGAAAGATGCTCTCAATAAAAAGATGCCACAATTCTGATAAAAAATACAAGATATTTGCCATTTGAATGACTGAGTTGATCACTACATCACTACCAATCCCAAATTTCTAGTCATAAATAAAAAAAAATGAAGGAAACAAACTAAATCCTTGGGTAGGTCTTATTTCTTCCCTAGTCGTGAGCCTGCCCCTGAAAATGAGCCTCCAGATTAAGCTTTTCACCAAGTCTTGCTATTTATACCATACAAATTTCCAACTTTCACTTTTAATACTTTTAAATGTCTGTGCATACTTCCAAATTAGCTGTTTTTATTTACTGTTATTTTAGTCTTATTTGTATGCTTTTTACCATTTTTTGTTGATATGTTATCTTATCTGACTTCTATTTTAGTCTTTTTTATTGCTGTTTCTTAGTTTATACACTGATAATATTATTTCATCTTTATTATAATTTTTGTATTTACCTCAAAAATTGTTAATTTAAAAATATCTGTTAAGTTGTTAAAGAAATATTTGAATTTGTATTGTTGCTTAGAATCAAAAAGTTATGTATGAACAGTCCTATTTGAATTGTCAGAAAATTGAATGTTGTTGATCTGTAGATGGGATTGAAAATCCCAAAAAGTGTTGAATCTGAATAAATATCCTCAACTCCTTTAAATATTTAAAAAAATAATAAAAATTCAACAATGTTTAATGTTTGAATATTTTTGTTTTATTTCCATTAGTATTTGTAAACATTCAATTTTTGGAAAAGTGACTTGTTGAAGGTAATTAAATAACTTCATCAGGTATTTTCAGTTTAATAAATGTTTTTTACTACTCTAAAAGATTATATGTAATTGATTGAGTGATCTACTTTGAATTTTATTGCTTCTATACACTTATTTTCAAATAATATCAATTTAAAATAGTCGACTAGTTTTCAAAGATTAACCATTAGGCTATTAATTTATCTTGCGCTTCAATATTCTTCCAGCAATTATTTTCTAAAAAAAAAATAATATATATATTTTTTAAATATTTAGTTTATATATAGGGTGTCCCAAAAGTAACACAGGACTTAAATTTTAAAAAGAACATATTATTTATTCATTAATTGGCAAAGTTATTACATCATTTTAAAGGATAAACATTGCAATTAAATATGGAATAGAATATCTGACAAACACCCTCATGACACATTCTTTTGACACAATTTTCAATTACATTTTTGCACAATTGCATCACATTTTCATTGATAACTTTTCAAATTTCTGCTTTCAATTCAGGAATTGTTCTTATTTTAGTGGCATAAACTTTGAACTTCACAAATTCCAGAGAAAAAAAGTTGCATGGTGTTAGATTGCATGATTTTGGTGGCCAATTCTAATCACTGTTGTTTGAGATGAATTGCCCAAGAAACTTCTGCCCCCACAACTTGGTTGTTTTGTATGCCATATGACAGGTGGCACCATCCTGCATGTCACTCAAATCCATGCTGTCCAAATGTGGCCACAAAAATTCCGATATCATCTCATGATAATGCACACCATTCACAGTAACTGCATTTTCAGCCTCATTTTCAAAAAGAAAAAAAATATAGCTGAAAATTTTTCCAAACACTCCATTAGTCCAAAATTCACACAAGACTGTCATTCATTGGGCAAGCATCAGTTCTTTGCACAGTCATTTCAATTGGCATATTCCCCAACCAAAACTGCAATGTAATTTGCACACAGTCATAGCAAAACTTTCTTTGTACTTGTAACAAGTTTTGATAAATCATTAAGTGCTCCTCCATTGTGTATCACTCCATATTAACTAACTGCAATATGTTTACTACAAGATGTCACTTCATATGGCATTGCCAATCCAATGTGAGAAAAATGGCACAAAATTTAAATCCTGCATTAATTTTGGGACACCATTTATGTATATAAACTAAATACTTTTGGCTTCTTCATTGACCCTCTTCAGGTATACAAGCAGAAAAAGGAATTCAAAAGCGTTTCCAAAAATTTGGTAGAATTTTATTGTAGCTAATGATGTTGGAGTGTTCTATACATTCGGAAATTTAAACTGGCAGATATCCAATAAAATTTGAATGTATAGAACAAATTTCCAAATGTATAGAACATTTCAATGTTGTTAGCTACATTAAAATTCTACAACATTTTTGGAAACTCTTTTGAATTCCTTTTTCTGAAGAGAGCTGATGAAGAGGCCGAAAATATTTGTTTTTTAAGAAATAATTAACGAAAGTAGTATTGAAGTGCTAGGTAAATTATTAGTTATCTTAATAGAATAGCCCATACATAGTTTTTGTGAATAGTCAAAGTCATTATCTGAATGCCCGAATCAGTATGAATGTTTGCAACAATCTCAAGGCAGTGCTGCCAGATGCAAGAAAATAAAATTTGAAGTTCTTTCAAAAAATTAAAAATAGGACATAATTCCATATATGCTATACAGTGTTATTATCCAGATGATGATCACTGATCTAAACTAAATTCATAGGCCGTTGATAGTTTGGGGGTCATCTTATAGGACAGATATATGCCAAAACTATAAAACTTCGACAAAAATTTATACATTGTCTTATCTGTGCAGATATACGGTAATATCAGCAGAGTCAACCTTTCCTCAGATTCTTCTTTGCTTAAAAATATATAAATTGATTAAAAGACCCTATGGCACTGGATTCTTGTAAAAATATTTCTTGAAAAAATTTTAAAAAGTTATCTCATTTCCAGCTTCTGTGAATGTACTAGACTATTAGCTGATATTAATGGTCCATAGATCTACATCAACTAAATACAGAACTGACACAATGGGTTCATCTTGAGTTGATAATATGTCCAATTAGTACAATATTATAAAAATTTCAAATTAGTTCATAGTTGTCTGGAAACACTTACATTGTTTTACTTTCTACAACCATCTTTCTGTTTAAAAGGTTTGTAAAATGCAATGATAAAATTATATGATGTTATAAATACTTATTTTGATTTTTGTAATTGAATATTTTATATTAAATAAACTAAATCCAGTTTGAGTTACCACAATTTACCTTTTTTATTATTTATAATTTTAGGATGGTCATCAATTTTTATAGGTAGGTAAAACTTTTCTTACCTTTTTGATACTATGTATATATTAGAATATTTGGTACTATTCTGTTAACTGAATGCCATTCAATTGACGACACATGAATTGTGTTAACTTCACAAAATTGTATTGAATTCACAATAAACAGCTTTTGCAGTGATTTTGAATTCAAAGCTAACCTTTCTACTAATAACATGTAAAATTTATAAAAGTCTATTATGTTTTTAAACAACACTAGTTAGAACCAGTTAATCCTGGCAAATGATTAGCATATTTACACAATAACACCATTGTAGTTGTGAAATTTTATATATTCTTGTTATTTTTCTGCATATCTAAAGTTAGATCTATAATTCATTATGGATATATGGATATTGAAGTTAAATAATGCTTAAAAATTAAAAATTTACAGGTTTTTATTTATTTTTTTTAATATTACCTTGTATAGTGCCAGTCCTCATATCTGCGACATTAATTATGATATGATTATGTAAATTAGGTCTATCGATAGGCATTATGTGTCTCCAAGTAGCACACTACTTTGATGTGTTGAATGTGTTTAGATAATTTTCTTCTTCACTTCATGTTTTGTTTCTGACTTACAATGAATCCATTGTATTTTTGTACACTGTTAGATTTTCCAAATGATGAGGAAAGTGCAATATGTTTTATTCGAGAAAAAGGTACTTTGCACAGCAAAAGGTACTATTCAAAAATCATCCAATGACTGTATTTTTGCTCCTCTGATGTCCCAAGATGGAGATGCAATACCTGCTCTGCCAAAATATTGATGAGGGAATTACAAAACAACATTAAGGAAGGAACAAAAAAAAAAATGCGAAATGAAACACTGTTTTTTTCTAAAAAAGGAATAAAAATGATTGGCGCCCAGAAGAGAAGAGTAGCCTACCGAATATTTCAATGGTAAATTTTAATCTTTAAATAACTTTTTCAACTTCTTTTTCAAATTAATAGTCATTGTAAAAATAAATTTAGAATTACCAGACAGGTCATTTATTAAGTAAAGAGGAATCTCATTTGAGAAGAAAGGTTCTAATTAGAAAGATCAGAAATACCTAGTTATTATATGAATGTAAATTATAACAATTATAAATTTATTACAGTAAGAATCCATTTCATTTAAATTGCTTTGTAATATTAATATTATAAAACAAAATCAGTTTTTACCAAATTAAAATAAATATTTGTCAACAAATACAAACTTAGAAAGTAAACATCTTTGCAATTTTTCCTTCATTAACAGCAAAAAAATTAAAGGAAACTAAAATGTTTATTTCTTAAATTTTTTAAAAATATACAGTACTGTATGTAGTGACTAATTCAAATAGTTCTGAACTGAAAAATAAACACAGATTATCTTATCTCTCTTTATGCAAGTTTATTTAATATATATAAGTAATGGATCCAGAAGTACTTGAATAAGTCTAACTTGAAAATGAAAAGTATTTGAATAATTACTATACTTTTTATTAGCATGTGCACAGGAGAAAATACAAACATCACAAATTTTAGGAATAAAGAACTAGTCAGAGTGTGTACAATTCTATTGTGGATAGTGCAATAAATGTTTTTAAAAACATTTTGTGGTTTGAACAAATAAATTTTAATTTTTTTTTGTATCAATAGAAAGGGCTTAAGACCATGTAGCTCCCTTGTATGGATATATATTATACAATTTAGCATCAATGGATCAAGTTACAAAATTATCAGTATAATTTTAATTTATAGCAATGTTCAAAATCTGAATAATTTTATTATTTTAAATTATATAATTCTGAATCAATATAATACAAAAACTTATATTATGGTACTGCTTTACTAAGTATGTTATATATTATTTATACAAAGTTCTCAACCGTATGTGTTTTGCGTGGACAGTCCACTTTTAAAAGGTTCTGTTCACGTGTCTGCTGTGCTTGGCATTTGTCCATTTTTTTTACCAATAATTCCAATTTCAACTTTCTTACAATTATTGCTTTTTGGATAATTTTTTCATATACAGTAAAACTTCTCTAACTGAAAGCTCCAAGGGGCAGAAAAAACTTTGAGCTACAGACGATTCAAGTCAGAGAACAATAGAATAAAAAATGCCACTTCTGAATAGATTTGTACTTTCATTATATAAAGAATCTTTAATAGCATTTTTTTTTTTGTTTTAAACATGTGTAATGCCTTTCAGTAAACTGTTTAATGTAACTAATGGAATTGAATATATCTTGGTGAGATAAAATAAGAGGACCTCTTGCTTTGAATTGGAACATTGTCTGAAGATTGGTGTTGGAGAGTAGATAGAACTAATAGTCTGAATATTTCAAGGAAATCTCATAATTAGGATCACTCTGGATAGAATAAATATTTATATTCGAGTCAGGAAAGTTGAACATAAAACAGTGGGGCCACAAAAAACTTCGACTCTGAGACAGTTAGAGTTAAAAATTCAGGTCGGAGATGTTAAATACCTATGCTATTATATCAAGACCTCCAAGTGCTTCATTTTCTTTGCATTAAAGAAACATTTGAGTTAGAGAAGTTTTACTGTATATGAATCCACTAATCCTTTTTTTCTTGTTGTTATTGTTAATTGTCAATATTCTTCAGAGTGCTGTATTTATTTATTTGTGTACTTTATTTTTTTCCTCAGCTGTTGAAGAAAGCAAAAGAAAAAATATACAAAACACTTTTGAAGGATTTTTTAAACAAAGGAATAATGTTTACGAAAACCTGTTTACACAATCACACAAGAAGAATCAATGATCTGACGACCCCACTTGGGAGTCTTATTTAGGGAATATTATTTAGTCGCTGTTCTACACTACACTAGTATGAGTGCAAAATGATTAAAAGTACAAAACATGTGATAAAATAATCTTATACCATATTTAACAATTTATATTATCATTTCTGTATACATTGCACTTGAGAATTCAATCAAAATTATCAAAACAGTTATACTTTAATTAAAATTTTGGCTGTCAGCTTTTTTTGGGCAATGATATCAGCTCTTTTCAAAATCACGTTTATGTATGTGTTTATAACTTTGTGTATATGTGTGTGTGTTCAGACACATACAGTGTTATGTAAACATATATTTTATATAGTAATAATATACTCTATTCTTACTAATAACAAAATAAAAAATCATTTAAACTTTCTTAACCCATACCATTGGAAATGTCGCCTGAAGATAAATGTTTCAGACATTGTGCAGGAACTAAAGAGGATAGAAGATCTTCGACGTATATCGCCATAGGAACGATATAATCAACATATGATCACGCTATTCGTTTACGCAAGCGCATTTCAGTTTTGACCGCGAGTAGCCGGGCTCCCTCTTTGTGCTCCAATAAAAAAAAAAGCCGATCATATTTAGAATATAAATAATTTATATTGAAATATAGTTATGTTTAAATCATTATAAAATCTAGAAAGAATTAATATAACTTTGTATTCTGCATTGAATTTATTTTCTATATTTATTATTATTATACAAGATTACATATCAATACACTATTTTTCCTGGACGCTCTATCCCGGCATATGTCGGGCCCCGTCCCTCATCACCCGATCGCCCCATTGTGGGCCTGGCCGAACCCATAATGGGCTTGCTAAAAGAGGCCCTCTTAGTGCCCACAGGGTAAAGAGAGTTAAAAAATATATATATACTGTATACATAAATTGGCACATGTTTAATTTTGTTAGTCACGAGTTTTAAGTTACGAAAGTGTTTTATGTTTTTTTCTCAATACAGTTTGTTTGTTTTAGTTATGGCAACGCAACACTTGGGCGATCTGCCTAGAGGGATGCCTTCCGGGAGGTCTTTTTAAGGGTAACTGGCCCCTATTTAGGCGTTACAGACGTGGAAAAACCCCGGAAAACTCCACGTGGCCAGCCCGTCCGAGCGAAGTGTTAACCCATAACTGAACTCCTAGTGTTCAGGGAACGAAGACCGCTTGGCCACTGGTGGGCCGTTTTATTTCATCTTTCGATTTCTAGGGAAATTCGTTTTCATTCTACGGGGAGCTGCTGCAAGATATATATATGTGTATGTATACGTACTGTACTGTATATATAAGTCGGGGAAACGTGGATAGACCTAATAGAACTCGGTTTCAACTCTTATGAATCAATAATTAAAAGGAATTTCAACTTCTTTTTC